>NC_044059.1:17196965-17296965 GCF_902167405.1 Gadus morhua | reverse complement strand
CGTCTCCGGTCAGAATGACCGATTGGAAATAAGGCCCCGTCCACACGGAGCCAAAACGGGCGAAAACGACCCGGTCTCGTTTTATGCAGAACATTCAAGGCGCTGGTTCTCCACAGAAAAAAGTGGATCGCATCAACCCTGCGCGCATACAGCATGCGCGCTGTATACAAACATTCAGTCACGAGGAGATTCAACCTTTTAAATTGAGCAGAAATATTTTTGAATGTGTTCATTTGAATTGTGTTTAAATATGCTGCAGTGGTCATTTGTTTAGCCAATTCATGTAAAACAATGAGTGTTTTGATTGTAGCGTAGCCTGTGTGATAAAATAAATACGTTGTTACATTTCGTGCACTCGCTCAAATTGATCGCTATAGACTACCGTAGGTTTATGAACTAAACGGCGGCAAGCTAGGGAAAGCCGGCGGCAAGCTTTGCGGAGTACCGGTATTTAAAAACCATGGCGAATCAAAATATGATCACACACTTCTTCTTCTTTATATAGCCTGCCTATCAATTTTTTTAAGTGCAATAAACACGGATAATATCAGACTGATTTTTTTCCAATTTGACCGGTAAAACGAAACCTTCCCGGTCACATGACCGGCACCAATTTCTTCTAGCGGAAACACTGGTACGTTCTGCGACGTTACCAAGTAAAACACGACAATTTACCCAGTAATTAAGCTGAAACTGTACTGTAAAAGGAAGCCTTGTTTGTTTCCATGGTATTACCAGGTTCTTACCATATAATTTGTAATACATTATTCTCTTTTCCATGCAATCAACACAAACTTGTACCATGTACGTTCTGTGACGTTACCAAGTAAAACACGACAAATTACCCAGTAATTAAGCTGAAACTGTACTGTAAAAGGAAGCCTCGTTTGTTTCCATGGTATTACCAGGTTCTTACCACATAATTTGTAACACATTATTCCCTTTTCCATGCAGTCAACACAAACTTGTACCATGTACGTTCTGCGACGTTACCAAGTAAAACACGTCAATTTACCCAGTAATTAAGCTGAAACTGTACTGTAAAAGGAAGCCTCGTTTGTTTCCATGGTATTACCAGGTTCTTACCAGATAATTTGTAATACATTATTCCCTTTTCCATGCAGTCAACACAAACTTGTACCATGTACGTTCTGCGACGCTACCAAGTAAAACACGACAAATTACCCAGTAATTAAGCTGAAACTGTACTGTAAAAGGAAGCCTCGTTTGTTTCCATGGTATTACCAGGTTCTTACCATATAATTTGTAACACATTATTCCCTTTTCCATGCAGTCAACACAAACTTGTACCATGTACGTTCTGCGACGTTACCAAGTAAAACACGTCAATTTACCCAGTAATAAAGCTGAAACTGTACTGTAAAAGGAAGCCTCGTTTGTTTCCATGGTATTACCAGGTTCTTACCAGATAATTTGTAATACATTATTCCCTTTTCCATGCAGTCAACACAAACTTGTACCATGTACGTTCTGCGACGTTACCAAGTAAAACACGTCAATTTACCCAGTAATTAAGCTGAAACTGTACTGTAAAAGGAAGCCTCGTTTGTTTCCATGGTATTACCAGGTTCTTACCATATAATTTGTAATACATTATTCCCTTTTCTATGCAGTCAACACAAACTTGTACCATGTACGTTCTGCGACGTTACCAAGTAAAACACGACAATTTACCCAGTAATTAAGCTGAAACTGTACTGTAAAAGGAAGCCTCGTTTATTTCCTTGGTATTACCAGGTTCTTACCATATAATTTGTAATAAATTATTCCCTTTTACATGCAGTCAACACAGACTTGTACCATGTACGTCTTGCGACGTTACCAAGTAAAACACGACAATTTACCCAGTAAGTAAGCTGAAACTGTACTGTAAAAGGAAGCCTAGTTTGTTTCCATGGTATTACCAGGCTCTTACCATATAAGTTGTAACTGGTTATTCCCTTTTCCATGCAATCAACACAAACCATATATGTTCTGCAACATCGTTCACCAGTAGTTAAGCACTTTAATTGTTGTTATAAAACCCCAAACCACTGTTGATGAAAGGCATATTAAAATTAAACAAAATCAAAGGCTTATCTTTCAAACAATGCATATCTCACAAACAGGCACTGAACACTGAAGAAATCGGACAAAAAAAAGAGCCGTCCACATTAACTCAATTTAAATGTTACTGATGGTGTTTTCATAAAACACATGACATTGTTATGGCAAGTGACCACAAGGAAGACTGCTTCAACCTCTTCAATTTGAATAAGCGGTGCATGCCATGCAGCAATCTGCCTATGGGAGCATCTTTGTGGTAATTCGCAAACCAATGAGTCCACTCGATGAATGAGAGTTGACTCTTTAGTGTCTTCTCTGTGAGGTATCCCTGCAGTCTCCACATCTGGGATTTGAAGGCTAACCAAGACCTGACCAGGTACCTCCAAATCTCCCCTTCCATACTGCAATAAAGAATCAGAAGACAAGAAAATAAACATTAGGACTGTCAATTAATGAACATTTCTAGAACATGTAGAACTCAAAGATTATTTTGTTTATTAGTTAAAAAAGGATGCTGGTCCTCTGGCCATTGTGTTTGGTCATATTGAAAAGAGAAAAAGGCATAGCCATAAATACAGTTAATAGGACGGGAGGGGACAGGCTGTTAGCTCCGGTTAGCACTTTAGCATCGAGCTAGCGGAGCTTCTGTCATTCAAATAACTCGGACATGTTGTTTAAAACCTATAACACCAAATTTATTAAAATATCCAGATTTAATCGGGCTCTCTCCCATAAGTACAGTTAATAGGACGGGAAGAGACTCTGTTAGCCCCGGTTAGCGCGATGCTAAAGAGCAGCTCTACCGGAGCATGCCACCTCAACAGGTGCAAGTTAGCCTCCGGTTTGATATTCGCCAGATATTCGGTTTACCACCCAATCGGATTCAACAACATAAGTGCAATACATTACGGGCTTAGTATGTTGAGGACGGTGCATCGCGAAAATCACAAACACATGTTGTCGCCATCGATGTCTGTGCAACAACGTCATTTACGTTCTGGCTGCTACCTGTTTTAGGGACCGTCAACAAGTTACACATACAGACTGGTGGCAGAGACGTTACCATGGAATTGTTTCTGGAAATAAATCATATAAAATAATATAAAAATCACTAAAAAATACATTTTGTCACCTGATTGTAGTAGTAGTTGCCAATGGTGGTCTGCTACTTACTGCAGGTAACTTTGCTAATATATTGCATTATTGTTAAACGGAATGCAATTAATAATTTCAAATATAGTTTAGTCGATTTTTTTTCGAATATTAAACTATTAACTGCATTATGATTAACTATATTGCAATATATTTGTGTGATTAATTTCCTGAAACAATTCCATGGTAACGTCTCTGCCACCTATCGGTGAGTGTAATTTGTTGACGGTCCCTAAAACAGGTAGCAGCCAGAACGTAAATGACGTTGTTGCACAGACATTGATGGCGCCAACATGTGTTTGTGATTTTTCGCGATACGGTGTCCTAAACCGTCCTCAACATACTAAGCCCGTTATGTATTGCACTTATGTTGATGAATCCGATTGGGTGGTAAACCGAATATCAAACCGGAGGCTAACTTGCACCTGTTGAGGTGGCATGCTCCTGTAGAGCTGCTCTTTAGCATCGCGCTAACCGGGGCTAACAGAGCCTGTCTCTTCCCGTCCTATTAACTGTACTTATGGGAGAGAGCCCGATTAAATCCGGATATTTTAATAAATTCGATGTTATAGTTTTTAAACAACATGTCCGAGTTATTTGAATGACAGAAGCCCCGCTAGCTCGATGCTAAATGGCTAACCGGAGCTAACAGCCTGTCCCCTCCCGTCCTATTAACTGTATTTATGGCTATGCCTTTTTCTCTTTTCAATATGACCAAACACAATGGCCAGAGGACCAGCATCCTTTCTTAACTGATAAACAAAATAATCTTTGAGTTCTACATGTTCTAGAAATGTTCATTATTTGACAGTCCTAATGTTTATTTTCTTGTCTTCTGATTCTTTATTACAGTATGGAAGGGGAGATTTGGAGGTACCTGGTCAGGTCTTGGTCAGCCTTCAAATCCCAGATGTGGAGACTGCAGGGATACCTCACAGAGAAGACACTAAAGTATGAAGGTATTATTGTAGCAAAAGTCTCAAGCATGCGTACACTAAAGTCACAAATGCGTAACTAAAGTCACAAATGCGTAACAGTAAAGTCACAAATGCGTAACTTAAGTCACAAATGCGTAACAGTAAAGTCACAAATGTGTAACTACAGTCACAAATGCGTAACTAAAGTCACAAATGTGTAACTAAAGTCACAAATGCGTAACAGTAAAGTCACAAATGCGTACCTAAAGTCACAAATGCGTAACTAAAGTCACAAATGCGTAACTAAAGTCACAAATGTGTAACAGTAAAGTTGAAGTCGTAAATATTTATTCTACCATTGTCAACACGAAATAGGGGCTACGAGTTCACAAATCCTTTGTTACGGGTGCACGTCCATCGATACGACTGCACGAATCTGCTGCTACTCTTGTGAACACGACTCTTTTTCTTGTGGGTACGACTCTCTTTTTCCTGTGAGTACTTTTGCTACACGCCTAGGTGGTATATGTGTAGCAAAAGTCATTCGTATGACGTAGAGCGTCCGTGGGCGGGACAAAATTGCATAAACCAATGAAAGTCGCCGGCAGGGGATGCACTTTTCAAACTACACTGGGACCAGTCCAAGATTCCACCTCTTCATTTCTGGAATCTTGACAAGTTCACAGAAGAGAAGACGGCATCCTACACGTCAAAGGTGGGTATCTTAAATTATGTTAAATTTCAGTTCAACTGAATTCCCCCCAAAGTAGGCTATTGCATTAACATGCCGCCAGTGTCATTCAATGTATTATAATGGTCGCCATAATATATAATAATATGTTCAGAAATGTCTCGGATCGGCCTACTGCACCCCCTTTGTGAATTTAATTCCCCCCCCCCCCCCCCATCTTTCGAAAAATAGTTTAAATCCCATATTCATACATTTAAATTTGAACTGGCTGACTAGGAAACTATATGAGATAATACAGGGGAAAATCAAAAATAAATACACAATAACACTTAGTTTCACTGAGTTCCAACAAAATGTAGCATAGAGCGCTCCCTACTTTATTGATTACCAATGGGTGAGACTGTAGCGAATGAGGCGCGATAAGAAGTGTGAAGTTGCCCCCATCCCCCAAATAATTCGAAAATAGGTGGAAGCGTGTGTGCTAGTTTGTGCTGGCAAATTAAACGTTTGTGCTCAAACCATTCTGGAGATATTTAGCATGTAATATCTCCACGTAAACCGATTTGGTTTTTAAGATAGGCCTATACACCTTAGTCCGACAAAAATTGGACCGAATCGGGTTTCTCATAGTCGGATTAAGACCCCTAGATTATTCAATTGATGTCGCATTAACCGTGTTTCAATCGGATTGGAATTCGATTTTGCGTTCGGGGTAGGCCCGAGACCGGGGCCTACCCAGGGGGCCCGGGGCCGTGAGCCTTAAGTAGCCGATAGTCGTGTTTGCGCCGTCGTAAAACGAGAAACGGCGATTTATTAAAAAGAGGTGGCGAAGAAGATGATGGAAGCCGGTGTCGTGCCAATGTAATTACCATGTAGTTAAAATGTACCCGATAAGAAGAGTATCCCCGGAAGCGGGATGCATGCATCGAGTGCATGCGCGCTTCGATTTCACCCCGTTCACCCAAGACTAAAAAGGCTCAAATAAAAGTAGATGTTTTTCTAAATGTTGGTCATCAACGAGTAGAATGAATGAATGAACGAATGTTGAATATGGGATTTAAACTATTTTTCGAAAGATGGGGGGGGGGGGGGGGGGGGGGACGGTACGGTTCCTACTGCATTCACAAAGGCGGTGCAGTAGGCCGATCCGAGACATTTCTGAACATATTATTATATATTATGGCGACCATTATAATACATTGAATGACACTGGCGGCATGTTAATGCAATAGCCTACTTTGGGGGGAATTCAGTTGAACTGAAATTTAACATAATTTAAGATACCCACCTTTGATGTGTAGGATGCCGTCTTCTCTTCTGTGAACTTGTCAAGATTCCAGAAATGAAGAGGTGGAATCTTGGACTGGTCCCAGTGTAGTTTGAAAAGTGCATCCCCTGCCGGCGACTTTCATTGGTTTATGCAATTTTGTCCCGCCCACGGACGCTCTACGTCATGCGAATGACTTTTGCTACACATATACCACCTAGGCGTGTAGCAAAAGTACTCACAGGAAAAAGAGAGTCGTACCCACAAGAAAAAGAGTCGTGTTCACAAGAGTAGCAGCAGATTCGTGCAGTCGTATCGATGGACGTGCACCCGTAACAAAGGATTTGTGAACTCGTAGCCCCTATTTCGTGTTGACAATGGTAGAATAAATATTTACGACTTCAACTTTACTGTTACACATTTGTGACTTTAGTTACGCATTTGTGACTTTAGTTACGCATTTGTGACTTTAGGTACGCATTTGTGACTTTACTGTTACGCATTTGTGACTTTAGTTACACATTTGTGACTTTAGTTACGCATTTGTGACTGTAGTTACGCATTTGTGACTTTACTGTTACGCATTTGTGACTTAAGTTACGCATTTGTGACTTTACTGTTACGCATTTGTGACTTTAGTGTACGCATGCTTGAGACTTTTGCTACAATAATACCTTCATACTAAAGAGTCATCTCTCATTCATCGAGTGGACTCATTGGTTTGCGAATGACCACAAAGATGCTCCCATAGGCAGATTGCTGCATGGCATTCACCACTTATTCAAATTGTAGAGGTTGAAGCAGTCTTCCTTGTGGTCACTTGCCATAGCACTGTCATGTGTTTTATGAAAACACCATCAGTAACATTTAAATTGAGTTGATGCAGACGGCTCTTTTTTTTGTCTGATTTCTTCAGTGTTCAGTGCTTGTTTGTGAGATATGCATTGTTTGAAAGATAAGCCTTTGATTTTGTTTAATTTGAATATGCCTTTCATCAACAGTGGATTGGGGTTTTATAACAACAATTAAAGTGCTTAACTACTGGTGAACGATGTTGCAGAACATATATGGTTTGTGTTGATTGCATGGAGAAGGGAATAACCAGTTACAACTTGTATGGTAAGAGCCTGGTAATACCATGGAAACAAACAAGGCTTCCTTTTACAGTACAGTTTCAGCTAACTTACTGGGTAAATTGTCGTGTTTTACTTGGTAACGTCGCAGAACGTACATGGTACAAGTTTGTGTTGACTGCATGGAAAAGGGAATAATGTATTACAAATTATATGGTAAGAACCTGGTAATACCATGGAAACAAACAAGGCTTCCTTTACAGTACAGTTTCAGCTTAATTACTGGGTAAATTGTCGTGTTTTACTTGGTAACGTTGCAGAACGTACATGGTACAAATTTGTGTTGACTGCATGGAAAAGGGAATAATATATTACAAATTATATGGTAAGAACCTGGTAATACCATGGAAACAAACAAGGCTTCCTTTTACAGTACAGTTTCAGCTTAATTACTGGGTAAATTGTCGTGTTTTACTTGGTAACGTCGCAGAACGTACATGATACAAGTTTGTGGTGACTGGATGTAAAAGGGAATAATGTATTACAAATTATATGGTAAGAACATGGTAATACCATGGAAACAAACAAGGCTTCCTTTTACAGTACAGTTTCAGCTTAATTACTGGGTAAATTGTCGTGTTTTACTTGGTAACGTCGCAGAACGTACATGGTACAAGTTTGTGTTGACTGCATGGAAAAGGGAATAATGTATTACAAATTATATGGTAAGAACCTGGTAATACCATGGAAACAAACAAGGCTTCCTTTTACAGTACAGTTTCAGCTTAATTACTGGGTAAATTGTCGTGTTTTACTTGGTTATGTCGCAGAACGTACATGGTACAAGTTTGTGTTGATTGCATGGAAAAGGGAATAATGTATTACAAATTATATGGTAAGAACCTGGTAATACCATGGAAACAAACAACGCTTCCTTTTACAGTACAGTTTCAGCTTAATTACTGGGTAAATTGTCATGTTTTACTTGGTAACGTCGCAGAACGTACATGGTACAAGTTTGTGTTGACTGCATGGATAATGGAATGTATCTATTATGAATTATATGGTAAGAACCTGGTAATACCATGGAAACAAACGGCTTCGTACCCAGTATTTAAGAAGATGTACCATGACACTAGAGGAAAACAGATTCCTGCAGAGGTTGTTACCAGGTAAGTAATTCCATAGTGGTAAATCGAATAAACCCTTTGTAAATGGGTGTAGCTATGAATAATAACTAAGAAAAAGTATTTTATTTTAAAGTACTATGCTAATTTCTAGATAGTACATCATTAAATTTGGGCTGTTACCATAAACCTTGGATAATGGGTGTTTCTAAGACAGTTAGAAACACCCATCACTCTAAAACAGTTACAACTACACGCTACTTAGTTGAGTTGATGGGTAATAGTGAAGGTTTTACTTGGTACATCAGCTGTAATTCCTCTGTATTTACCCTCTTATTACCAGTGGTAATTACACAGTAATACACTATAATTTACCGGATAATTCCTCTGTATTTACCTTCTTATTACCAGTGGTAATTACCCAGTAATACACTATGATTTACCATGTATTTACCGGGTAACTACCTCTGTATTTACCTTCTTATTACCAGTGGTAATTACCCAGTAATACACTATAATTTACCATGTATGTACCGGGTAAATACCTAGTAATTAGGGGACTGTAAAAGGAAGGGTTACCATGCTTTGTGCACTTAGACCTGCCTCTCATTTAACACTCTTGAGCCCGTCTGATTTCCTGTTAAAACACTTCTACCTTGAACTCAGGTGGGAGAGTGTATTGCCTGCACTATACCAGGTGTGTTTATGTGCCAGCAGAACAGTAGAACAAGCATCGGGGGACACAGGCAACATACACAAACAGATACACACACCCTTACACTGAGTTACTGACACAAACAAACACTAACACACACACACACAAACACATGCACACACACAAACACACATACATACATTGAAACACACACACATATGTATGCATAGATAAATAGACAAACAGACGTTTGAGGGGCCGCCTGGGACAGAATCATACCTGGTAGGGGTGCAACAATACACAAAAGTCACGGTTCGGTATGTACAGGACGGTACGGTTCATAGTTAAGGGGAAAATTTAAAAAGCCAGACGGCTCAATGGGACCAACTCAAAACGCAGCCAATATGAAACTAAAATTGTTATTCAGAATAAAGTATAAATTATATTGAAAGTGTAGATTTGTCTTCGCTCGCGTTTTTTTTTTTCTTCACAGAAGTGAATGCGTCTTGGGTGTCTAGCCCTCCAGGCGGGAAAATGTTAGATATCTAAAACAATAAATGTTTTTGACTCAAGACATGTCGAGTCATTACAAGTCAAAGAGGCAAAGTCCCAGTCAAGTCTCAAGCCAATAGCCGTCAAGTCTAAGTCTAGTCGCAAGTCATGCGTAATTTTGTCAAGTCGAGTCTGAAGTCATCAAAATCATGACTCGAGTCTGACTCGAGTCCAAGACATGTGACTCGAGTCCACATCTCTGGCCTGTACCGTGACGGTTCGGTACAAATACGTGTATCGTTACACCTCTAATACTTGGTGCAACCCAGTTGAAATTCGGGTTCTGGTTGTTCATAAGAATAAACAACACGACCGGCCAGTTAATTAGCACAAGTAGCTGAACAGTAGTGGCCTGCTATCTAACGCAGCCAGCGACGCTATTATAAAGGTATTTTCCTGTGGACCACCGCACCAGATAGCGGATGTGACCACGAGGGTTGGCTCACCTTCCTCTGGGAAAGATAAATCAAGCAACACAAGCCAGTGAGGTGCGCCTTTGTCCTTTCCACGGTCTTTCGCAGACTTTCCCCGTACTTTCGAGGTCTTTCCAAGGGCATTCAAGGGTAAAGCCCGTTGCCGTTAACTTGGATGTATGAATACCGTGTTCTCTTTGGCTCGGAGGAGCGAAGAGGGATACTATTCATCAACGGGCCTGCAAAGGTTTTTTTTTGTCCAGGATTGTTTTATTTTGTTTTATTTTTTAAATTATGCCGGCTTAGGGTGCACTCACACTAGGCCATCTAGCCGTGGCCGTTGGCCGTTTTCACACCTAACCGTGCTCAACTGGCCCCATTGTTCTCTGGCCTGCACTCACACTAGGCCATCTGGCCGTGGCCGCTGGCCGTCGCATCTGTGGCCTGGCCACGGTAGGCTCTTGTACATACGTCATCACGTCGTAACACGTCATCACCAAGCGTCCGCTGCATGGACCATAATAAGCCGCCAGTCAGAGTTTTAACAACAATGGACAACAACACAGAGAACACAGTTCGCACTTTGACAGACACTCGACTTCTCTATGGGACCAACGTGAACCAACAGTTTTGAAAAGCTTTGGATGTTTATTTGCAGAACTGCTTACATGGTTTGTAATCAACATATAAGATATTTTTTGATTTGATCGCAGCATAACAGAATCGCTGGAAATTCCAGAGTGAAATGACAAAAGCTACCGTCTCTTCTGTCAGCCAATCAGGAACCGAGGAATCAAACTCACCCCTGTTTCAGTCAAACTCTCTCACACACACTACTATACTCTCTCACACACAATACTATTCTTTCTCACACACACTTCTATATTATCTTGCAAAAACAACTATACTCTCTCACACACACTACTATTCGCTTTCCCACATACTACAATATTCTCTCACATGGACTACTATACTCTCTCACATACCCAACTATATGCTCTCTCACACACTACTATACTCTCTCACATACACTACTATATTCACATACACGACTTTACACTCTCATACATACATGTAAACAGAGCATAATAGTGTGAGTGTATGAGTATTAGGGGTGTAACGGTACACAAAAATCTCGGTTCGGTACGTACCTCAGTTTTGAGGTCACGGTTCATTTTCGGTACAGTAAGAAATCAAAATGCTAAATATAAATGTATAACATGTGCTTCAAGTTGTTCATAACACACTTTTGTGCTTTTTACAATGGGAACATTAGACAATACAAAGCTAGAATTCTGCTAAAAAATATAAAGATTCTGAAATGTAGAAATAAAAATGAACAACATTGGCTTAGACTATTTTTTTTAAAATGTATTATCTAATGTGCAACAATGAACACTTCACTTACTCCCCCGCCCCCCCCCCCAATCTTTAGCCCTGATGACTTTCACTCAATCTTTATGTTTTTTTGCCAGAAAAATCAGCTTATCCACATTATTTGCAGGATAATAATACCCAAAATTTGAGTGTACATACGTTGTACCCTACATGTTACTCCCGTATACCACAATGCAACACGGTCGTTTTTTTCGGAGGAGAAGAAGAAGCTGAATAACCGTGAAAACGAATACATTTAATGATGTCGACTCCGGCTTTCGTTTAGAAATGTCAACAATTTATTTGGGATTAAACATAGAATATTTAACATTCAAAATGAATGTTGAATATCCAGCTTTCCTCGTGAGTGTCCGGTTTGTTTACATGATGTGGTTGCATCTGTCTGCGTCACAGAAATACCCGGCGCATTTACTGACGCAAATGACGTTTAGAAATGTTCAGCGTAGTGTCCGAATTCTCGTTTGTTCGTTCCCTAAATAGTCCACTATATCATGAACACTATATAGGGAATAGTGAGTGAGTGAATAGGGAACGGTTTCGAACACAGCTACAGTGTGCGCAACTGTGCATGTGCGGCCGCAGCATGTTCCACACATGCGGTCCTCTACTTAATATGTCCGTATGGAAACTCGTTCGGTACGCCTCCGTACCGAACCGAGCACCCCGTACCGAAACGGTTCAATACAAATACATGCACCGTTACACCCCTAATGAGTATAGTGGTGTATATGCAAGATTATAATAGTGTGTGTAAAACCAAGTGTAACCCATATGGAATATAGGGCTACTAAACCCATGATTATTTAAAGATGCAATTGCATGAGTTCTCCAGTAGGGCGCGCTCAACAAGATTCCAGTAACAGGAAATTGCACGTGATCACCTCGTTTCGAGGGGGTCACCTTGAACCGTAACACTGGAAAGACGTTAGAGAGGTATTAAGCACAACAGAGAATCTCCCGGTATAAAACGCCATAAATTAATATTTCTACCTTGATTAATTCAGTCATAAATATTTCCATGGTATTAATAAGGTGTTGTTTTATTAGGATCTGATCATTGAAAATACAGGAAACTACCGTGAACTATATTGTTCACTTAAATCTCCGGTGAGTGTTGCACATGCCAATGCTAATGTATTGTTGCTTAGTACTAAAGAGAACAAAATACTATAAATGCTGTTTGAGTTCAGATACCTTTTTATTTATACTTTTGTGTTCATGGTGTCATTTTAAAATGTGTTTAATGAATCGCTAATGCGATCGCTAATCGTTAGCTACATGTTAAGCGCTAGCTGGTAATCGTTCATACAAGGCTAATTGTATGCTAATGCTAGCGAAGGTCAAGCACTATGCTAGTGCTGCTATCCATTTGGATTTACGAAGTGGTAAAGTCGCAAATCTCCCAGCTTTCTTGCGGCATTTCACTGAGGCACGCCCCCTTTTGGTCGTAGTATCTCGTCGCTTTCAAAGTAGAGCGAGCAGAGCTGTACAACTCGCAAAGAAGATGGCTGCGCCCATAGTTAATGGGGGATGAGATGTATTTTCTTTCTATTTGTACCACGTTGGTGGTTTTAATGTCGTTTTTAAAACCTCTTACACACTTGATTTCATTGCTGCTTTAATCCGGTCACCAATATATGCATTGCACGGTCTTGCTTTGCGTGCAATTCAATGTAAAGTTTTGTTTTGAAGCTGGTTTGCTAAAGAGGCTATGTTGCTAATGATGACTAGCCTGCTACTACTCCCCCTCGTGGCCCGACAGAAACACAAATGGGAAACTGGAAGGCTGGAGCAAGGGAAATACGTCACGTTCTCGCTGAAGCTGGTCGTTCGTACCAGCGTACCATCCAAATGGATAGCAGCATAAGGACGCATCTTAGTAGAGCAGCACAGACATGATGATGAAACCTTAAAGGAGCAATGCGTTTATTTTGATGTTACCGAAGGACATTGTTTTGCATACTTAACCCACTTTAAGTGTGATTGAATTCATTTAATTGACTGTAGTGCACTTGTTAGATAAGTTTAAGAATAATTTCATTCAATTTAATGGTTAAAACATAAATATGTATACAAATAATTTAAATTACAAATGTTAAGCTAGAAACATGGTTTAAAAAGATAAATAATTAATTGTTTGATTAAATACTGTGACATATTGTAATTCAAGATTAGTATTTCATTTTTTGTGGTTTAAATACTAATTGTTCCAATAGGCGACAATTAATTTCATTATATTTATAAATATAACCTTGGTTTTTGGTTATACATTGTAGGGCTGTCACTTTTTATTCGAAGTTCGAATATTCGTTCGAAGGTGGGGTGAAAAGTTTGAATTCGAAGTGTAATTCTCCATTCGAACTGTGTGTGCTGCCATCTCATAAGAACTTCAGACCATTTTAAGTAGTCTGCTTTCGATCCAGCAGAGGGCGCGCTAAAATTTTATATCAGTTTGACCTGTTGCCGACCCTCTTGGCCTGGCTATCTGTATCGAATGTTGAATCAACATTCGATACAGATAGGCCAAGAGGGCTTTGAAACAAAACGTAACTGAAGAGAACGCGAACCGAGATACAGCTATTTAAAAATTGCTATTAAAAATGGAGAATTGCGAGGAGTACAATGCTGAGCGGACCATAACGACACCATCACATTTAAAAAGCAGCGTATGGAAGCATTTTGGCTTTTACACCGTGGGTGGAAAAGTCACAAACAAAGACAAGGCCGTTTGTCGTCTTTGTAAAAGAGAGCTGTCGTACTTATCGACAACATCAAATTTGCGCACTCATCTGCTAGCACTCATCTGCTAGTCGAATGTATTCGAATTAATTATGGAAATTCGAAATTCGTTCGAATTTCATTTTTGGAAAAAGTGACAGCCCTAATACATTGTAATATAGATGTGTCAAATCCCATGTTTGATATAGAATAGTACCAGATAACTTACAATTCTGCACTGTTTGTGCAGGTTGGTTTTTTATGTTTGATCGAAGGAAGATTGCATCTACGATGGCGAGCTTTGCCCAATAGAACTGTGGATGGTGTGGATACGGCGTGGCCAGCCGTGAACACCTCCATAGAAGACCCTTGTGAAGATCCATTCATAACAGATAAGACATAGAAATAGATACACACTAACCTACCCGGGTAGTAGTAAGAGAGAAACACACATATCCGGATATCCCCCCCCTTGAACTCGACATTCCTCGACCGAACAACTCCTAAGTACTGTAGCTGGGGAATCCAGCTACAAAGGACTTATTCTTTTGATTTTGTTTGTTTGTTTGTTATTTTCAAAAGCTTTATTTTGTACCAAATGTAAATGTTTATGATGAAAGGCATTAAAATAGCTCATCTATTCAACCAACACCAACTCCCTTCGTGAGTCATTAGTGTTTAACTTCTTTAAGGACCTAGATTGATGCTAGCATCCTATCTGCCCCTTCCGGCTAAGACCACGGGTGCTACACAAAACTTGGCGAGCTAGCCAGGAGAGGTTTAAAGGTTGAATAGATTGACATTTTTATTGCATTTATCACTGTCGTAATTAACCTCAAACAATTCTGTAGTCATAAGGTAAAAGGAAAAATGGATGCCATTCAGACTAAAAACGTTAAAGTACCCAACTCTCTTTTAGTGGGAGGTTTAATTGATGATGAGGTTGACAATGAGGTTTTTGATTGCCTAGCACAGTTTGGTGCCATTGAAAGGATAATTAAGATTGTTAGTTCCGAACCTCAATTGAAAGACTCGGCTATTGTCGAGCTTAAGTCAGGTGAGACCATCCAGTTCTTACAGGACACTTTACCTGACAAAAGACCCAGCAGTAATCCAAATGTTAGTCATCATATTCAGCTTCTGTCTGATGTCTATTCAGCTGATAGAGGCTCAAGCTTGACTCGCAATTATTTAGCTGAACTGAAGGGTGTCGCAAAGCTAAGCGGAGCTGATTTTGAAAAGGTTTTGCTGGATGAACTGGCAAGAATACAGGAGTCTACTAAAATTCCCCAGACAGCTGAACCTGATACATCAAAAGTAAGCATTAGCTATGCAGCCCCAGCTGAGCCAACGGCTCACCAAACGCAGACACCATTCAAAATAACTACTGATTTGACCAACTCCAATGAACATGACTCACTGTCACTCCCTGTAGGTGCAGAGGCATTACCCTTACCCAAGAAACCATCCCTGTACTTACCCTTTGAACATCTCATCACTCCTGAAGTCCAAAAGGTTGTAGTGGAGCATGTCATAAAAAACAGTAATTCGACTTCCCATTATCATAGCAGCACCAAACTCAGGCCTTTCTCTGGGAAGCTCCCCTGTCCCAACTTTGAGTCCGACTATGACACATGGCGCAGCAATGTTGAGTTCCACCTTGCTGACAACGGGATGTCTGACATGCTCACTGTCAGGAAGATGGTGGAAAGCCTTCTCCCACCTGCTTCCAACATTATCAAACATCTTGGGCCTAACTCAACCCCGAAGGACTATCTCAGCCTGCTCGACTCAGCATATGACATTGTTAATGATGGAGATGAGCTTTTTGCAAAGCTATTAAGCACAAACCAGAACTCTGGCGAAAAGCCTTCTAGCTACCTTCAAAGGTTGCAGGCAGACCTGAGTAAAGTCATTAAACGAGGCGGTATCAGTGCAAACGACTCAGAGCGCCAGCTGCTCAAGCAGTTTTGCAGAGGTTGCTGGAACAACAGTCTAATCACAACCCTCCAGCTTGAGCAGAAGAAAGACAATCCACTGTCATTCACAGAGTTACTCCTTCTGTTACGCATAGAGGAGGATCGCCAGGCTGCTAAGTCCAGCCAGATGAAACAGCACTTTGGGTTCTCTCAAAGACCAAAGTCCAGTCAAATTCCCTTTCAGTTGAGGATTATTCTCCTGATGACACAGACATGGAAGCTACTGCAGCTGTAGCCCCTCCCATCCACACAAACAAGTTGGAAAAACAACTTGCAAAGTTGCAAGCCCAAATGGCTTCTTTGAAAGCATCCTTGAGTAATGGCTCTGGCCAGTCTTCTGATAAGTCAAACAAGAAATCAAAATCTTACAAAAAGACCCCCACTGAGCAAAAATCTCCGAACCCAGCCGAGTTACATTTCACAAAGAAGCCCAGGCCGGGCTATTGCTTTAAGTGTGGAGAGGATGGCCATATTGCGCCTTCCTGCAGTAATGAGCCAAACCCTGAACAAGTTGACATGAAAACAAAACAGACATAATTTAAACTAACCTCAGTTCCTGTCAAAGGACTGCCAGGAACTGAACTCAAGCATCAATGTCCTAAAACGAAATCGAAAACCCAAGCATTCATTCGCACCCACAAGGTAGAAAATCAAATTAGGTTACCAAAAGGGCTTGTAGGAGAGAAATGTACGGCTAATGTCACAGTGTCAGGAGTTAACTGTAATTGTCTCCTCGACACTGGGTCTCAAGTGACCACTGTTTCTGCTTCTTTCTACAACAGACATCCCTCAGAGCATCCCATTCAACCAATTAATGGCCTTGATGTTGAGGGCGCTAGTGGTGAAAACATTCCTTATTTGGGTTATGTGCCTCTCATTCTTAAGTTTGCCCAAAATTTTGTTGAAACAGAGCCTGAGGTCTCTAGCTTGGCGTTGGTTGTTCCCGACATACGTTCCAACTGTGACCTACCTGTACTGATCGGGACGAACGCACTTGATGTCTTGTATGATGAACACTGTCATGGAAAAAACACTCATGACTTGTCCCCTGTCTATGGCTATAGGCAGATCCTTCGCACCTTAAAGCTCCGGAAGGAAGTGAAGTCCACAGGAAGAATTGGCTTGATAACTCTGAAAAACGAAGAGCAGAGAGTTATACCTGCACAAGGGAATGTGCTTCTTGAAGGCTACGTCAAGGCCAACACAACCAACGAATGTGCTATTGTCGAACAGCCCAGCACATCCGCCTTACCTGGTGGGATCTTTGTAGAGTGTTGTCTTGTCACTTTGCCCAAGAAGAGTCTTCACAAACTACCTGTGTGGGTAAAAAATGAAAATGAGCATGATGTAACACTCCCATCCAGTTGTGTAATTGCCGAGCTCCATGCTCAAGAAATCCATCCCTCTCCCACAAGAGTGGAAAGAAAAGATAACACAGAGTCTAAAAGCTTATGGTGATGTTTTTGCCCAAAATGATCTTGATTTCGGGCAAGCATCAAAAGTTAAACATCACATAAACTTGAAAGACGAAACACCTTTCAAGCAGAAGTCCCGACCGATCCATCCCAATGACTATGAAGCTGTAAGGAAACATCTGCAAACACTCCTTGATGCAGGAGTGATTCGTGAATCGGAGTCACCTTACTCTTCACCAATCGTTGCAGTACGGAAGAAGAGTGGAGATGTACGTCTTTGCATTGACTATCGTAAGCTTAACACTCTGACAATACGAGATGCCTACGCACTTCCCAATCTTGAAGAAGCTTTCTCGGCTCTTGCCGGCTCCAAATGGTTCTCGGTAATGGATTTGAAATCTGGTTATTACCAGATAGAGATGGAAGAACGTGACAAAGCTAAGACCGCCTTTGTGTGTCCTCTGGGGTTTTACGAGTTTAACCGCATGCCCCAGGGCATTACCAACGCCCCCAGTACTTTCCAACGATTAATGGAGCGGTGCATGGGCAGTCTCAATCTGAAGGAAGTGCTGGTGTTTTTAGACGACATCATTGTGTTCTCAAGCACATTGGAGGAGCATGAAGCCCAGCTTTTGCATGTCCTCCAGCAGCTTAGAGAAAATGGCTTGAAACTCTCACCAACTAAGTGTCGCTTTTTTCAGAACTCTGTGCGCTATTTAGGGCACATTGTTTCCAACAATGGAGTTGAAACTGATCCTGAGAAGGTCAGTGCCCTCCACACCTGGCCAAGACCCCAGAATCTCAGTGAACTCAAATCGTTTCTTGGTTTCGCAGGATACTATCGTCAGTTCGTAAAAGACTATTCCAAGATAGTCAAACCTCTAAACGATCTTACAGGAGGCTATCCACCATACAGAAAGCGTAGAAAAGTTACATCTTGCTCTGGGGGGTACTTCAACCCCAAAGAACCCTTTGCCGACCGGTGGACACCTGTTTGTAAAGCAGCATTTGAGGCGATTGTAACCAAACTCACTTCCTCTCCCATACTTGGCTTCGCCAATCCAAAAATCCCTTACATCCTCCATACAGACGCAAGCACTTCTGGTTTAGGTGCCGCCCTTTACCAAGAACAAGAAGGCGAAATGCGTGTTATTGCTTATGCAAGTAGAGGGCTTTCGCCCAGTGAAAAGCGGTATCCAGCTCACAAGCTGGAATTCCTAGCTCTGAAGTGGTCGGTTGTGGAGAAATTTCATGACTATCTTTACGGAAACACGTTCACGGTTGTAACAGACAACAACCCGTTGACGTATATTCTGAAATCTGCAAAACTTGACGCAACCAGTTACCGCTGGCTTGCAGCTCTTTCAACCTTCAACTTTAACATAAAGTATCGTGCTGGAAAGAGCAACCAAGACGCAGACGGTCTTTCCAGGCGGCCTCATGAGACTCTGCCTGAAGACCCTGCTTCTCTTGAGGAGAGAGAGAGAATCCAACAGTTTGCTTCTCATCATCTATCTTCCTTTCCAAACCAAAAGGACATACCAGCTGATACAGTCACTGTCTTGTGCAACCGCCTTGAATAAAAACCTCAACCTCTTGAATCAGGCTGACGACGACCTACCATCTATCACCTTGGTAGAGTCCCTTGCACTTACTGCGGATGCAGTGCCAGACGTCTACGGAGAAGCGGAAATGCTAGGTTGTTCCACCATACCTACATACAGTGAAGAAGAACTCCAACAACATCAGAGGTCTGATCCAGTCATTGAGCAAGTTGTCAACATGTTGGAATCTGGAAATAAAGCGAGTCCAAGCCTCCTTCCTGACTCACTCGAGCTCAAGCTGATGCTCAGAGAATGGAAGCGGTTGGAGTTGAAAAATGGTCTCCTCTACAGAACTCGTCTATCAGAAGGGGACACCACTTACCAATTTGTGGTTCCCAAGTCTCTGAAGTCTACCATTCTCACGTGTCTCCACGATGATATGGGCCACATGGGTTTGGACAGAACCATCGACTTAGTCCGTTCAAGGTTCTATTGGCCGAAGATGGCTATGGATGTAGAGAACAAGATCAAATCATGTGGACGTTGTGTTAGGAGGAAAACGCCACCCGAAAAGTCAGCACCTCTTGTGAATATCCAAACATCTCGTCCCATGGAACTTGTATGCATGGATTATCTGTCTTTGGAGCCCGACAGTAGCAACACCAAAGACATCTTGGTCATAACTGATCATTATACCAAGTATGCTGTAGCCATTCCAACAAAAGATCAGGAGACTACAACAGTGGCCAAGAGTCTTTGGGAACAGTTTTTGGTGCACTATGGGTTTCCAGAACGTCTACTGAGTGATCAGGGCAGGGACTTCGAGTCTCAATTCATCCGAGAGCTCTGCACCCTTGCTGGAATCACTAAAGTACGCACAAGTCCTTACCACCCAAGAGGAAATCCAGTTGAGAGGTTCAACCGAACTCTCCTGGGCATGTTGGGAACCTTAAAAGAAAAGGAGAAAAGCCACTGGCGTAACCATGTAAAGCCACTAACTCATGCCTATAACTGCACCAAGAACGATGTCACCGGGTTCACCCCGTATGAGTTGATGTTTGGGCGCCAGCCTAGGCTACCAGTGGACATTGCATTCTGTTTGCCAGTAAAAGACGGTTCTCCAAAATCTCACTCTCAGTATGTCGGAAAGCTGAGAGCCCGTCTTCAAGAGAGTTATCAGATTGCAACCAAAAACTCCCAAAAGGTCGCTGAACGGAACAAACGCCGATTCGACAGAGCAGTAAGGGAATCAACACTAGAAGAAGGTGACCAAGTGTTAGTAAGGAACCTGCGCTTGAGGAACAAACACAAACTTGCGGATAAGTGGGAGTCCACTGTGTACAAAGTTCTTAAAAGGATGGGAGATCTACCTGTTTACACAGTACAGCCAATAAATGGAGACGGGCCCGTCCGAACCCTACATAGGGATCACCTACTCGCTTGTGGGAACCTGACTGAAGATGAAATTGAGCCGGCCAAACCAAAGGTCCACCGGCCAATAACTAGGCGCAGCCAACCTCTGCTCCCTGTGGAGAATTCAGACTCTGAGGACGACTCTTACTTCTGTCCTACCCAGTTGCCTGTCATCCCTTCAGAAACAGTAGTTGAGGTCTATGAAATCCCAAGGAGACCGCAACCAATTGTAACCCCAACAGAAGAGGCTAACGGCTCACCAGTGCCCAATGCCTCCTTAACCCCCCAGCCCCAGGGTGAACCCTGTGGAGGCAGCTCACCAGTATTGCCCGCAGAAACTGTTGAAACAGTCCCTGAGTTGGTTCAAGGGGGTGAACCAGATATCACGGATGAGCAACTCTCTGCTGAAGAGAATGTAACTTTACCGTATATGACAAATGGAAATCCAGCCATGGCTGATGATGATGGAAATGGAGAAACTGCTGAAGAAACCCAGCAGCTGAACAACAAACCAACCGGTGATACCGATGACAAAAACAAAGAAAGTGGAAATATCACAGATGGAGAGACAAATGATCAAAACATCACTACACGAACATCTGGAAGGTCGCGCCAACCACCTGAGCGCTTCCAGTATATTCAGATGGGGAAACCCTTAATCTCCTTTGCACAGAGCCTCTTTGAGAGCTTCAATAAAGTCATTGATGCCATTGGTGACTACGACATCTCCCCTGTAGTCTACCGATTAGAGCATGAAGGGACTCATGCAGAGTCAAGGGGGGAGGGTGTAACCCATATGGAATATAGGGCTACTAAACCCATGATTATTTAAAGATGCAATTGCATGAGTTCTCCAGTAGTGCGCGCTCAACATGATTCCAGTAACAGGAAATTGCACGTGAGCACCCCGTTTCGAGGGGGTCACCTTGAACCGTAACACTGGAAAGACGTTAGAGAGGTATTAAGCACAACAGAGAATCTCCCGGTATAAAACGCCATAAATTAATATTTCTACCTTGATTAATTCAGTCATAAATATTTCCATGGTATTAATAAGGTGTTGTTTTATTAGGATCTGATCATTGAAAATACAGGAAACTACCGTGAATTATATTGTTCACTTGAATCTCCGGTGAGTGTTGCACATGCCAATGCTACTGTATTGTTGCTTAGTACTAAAGAGAACAAAATACTATAAATGCTGTTTGAGTTCAGATACCTTTTTATTTATACTTTTGTGTTCATGGTGTCATTTTAAAATGTGTTTAATGAATCGCTAATGCGATCGCTAATCGTTAGCTACATGTTAAGCGCTAGCTGGTAATCGTTCATACCAGGCTAATTGTATGCTAATGCTAGCGATGGTCAAGCACTATGCTAGTGCTGCTATCCATCTGGATTTACGAAGTGGTAAAGTCGCAAATCTCCCAGCTTTCTTGCGGCATTTCACTGAGGCACGCCCCCTTTTGGTCGTAGTATCTCGTCGCTTTCAAAGTAGAGCGAGCAGAGCTGTACAACTCGCAAAGAAGATGGCTGCGCCCATAGTTAATGGGGGATGAGATGTATTTTCTTTCTATTTGTACCACGTTGGTGGTTTTAATGTCGTTTTTAAAACCTCTTACACACTTGATTTCATTGCTGCTTTAATCCGGTCACCAATATATGCATTGCACGGTCTTGCTTTGCGTGCAATTCAATGTAAAGTTTTGTTTTGAAGCTGGTTTGCTAAAGAGGCTATGTTGCTAATGATGACTAGCCTGCTACTACTCCCCCTCGTGGCCCGACAGAAACACAAATGGCAAACTGGAAGGCTGGAGCAAGGGAAATACGTCACGTTCTCGCTGAAGCTGGTCGTTCGTACCAGCGTACCATCCAAATGGATAGCAGCATAAGGACGCATCTTAGTAGAGCAGCACAGACATGATGATGAAACCTTAAAGGAGCAATGCGTTTATTTTGATGTTACCGAAGGACATTGTTTTGCATACTTAACCCACTTTAAGTGTGATTGAATTCATTTAATTGACTGTAGTGCACTTGTTAGATAAGTTTAAGAATAATTTCATTCAATTTAATGGTTAAAACATAAATATGTATACAAATAATTTAAATTACAAATGTTAAGCTAGAAACATGGTTTAAAAAGATAAATAATTAATTGTTTGATTAAATACTGTGACATATTGTAATTCAAGATTAGTATTTCATTCTTTGTGG
The DNA here is from genome assembly GCF_902167405.1 of Gadus morhua. Lineage (NCBI taxonomy): Eukaryota > Metazoa > Chordata > Actinopteri > Gadiformes > Gadidae > Gadus > Gadus morhua. The sequence continues at coordinate 17,274,367 of NC_044059.1, read as the reverse complement.
TTTAAATACTAATTGTTCCAATAGGTGACAATTAATTTCATTATATTTATAAATATAACCTTGGTTTTTGGTTATACATTGTAATATAGATGTGTCAAATCCCATGTTTGATATAGAATAGTACCAGATAACTTACAATTCTGCACTGTTTGTGCAGGTTGGTTTTTTATGTTTGATCGAAGGAAGATTGCATCTACGATGGCGAGCTTTGCCCAATAGAACTGTGGATGGTGTGGATACGGCGTGGCCAGCCGTGAACACCTCCATAGAAGACCCTTGTGAAGATCCATTCATAACAGATAAGACATAGAAATAGATACACACTAACCTACCCGGGTAGTAGTAAGAGAGAAACACGCATATCCGGATATCCCCCCCCTTGAACTCGACATTCCTCGACCGAACAACTCCTTTCCCAAGGAGTACTGTAGCTGGGGAATCCAGCTACAAAGGACTTATTCTTTTGATTTTGTTTGTTTGTTTGTTATTTTCAAAAGCTTTATTTTGTACCAAATGTAAATGTTTATGATGAAAGGTATTAAAATAGCTCATCTATTCAACCAACACCAACTCCCTTCGTGAGTCATTAGTGTTTAACTTCTTTAAGGACCTAGAGTGATGCTAGCATCCTATCTGCCCCTTCCGGCTAAGACCACGGGTGCTACACCAAGTATGAATTATGTTCCAGGCGGCCCCTCATAGATACACACACAGATACATAAACTATTATACACTCCCACCATCTCCTCCTTATAAATCTCTGTTGGGCCTTGCGGATGGAAGGGCCGCAGAGGAGGAGAGAACAGCCCAACAGAGTGAAAAGGAAGCAGATGACCTTCCAACTGCGACTCTTTCTCTCCCTCCCTCCCTCCCTTTCGCCTTCTTTCTCCCTCGTTATCTCTTCAATTACTGCATGCTCATGATTATTATTGATCTTCAAGTCAATTTCTCTAATTAGAAGAGGTCTAAGAAGTTTCAACAGGAAGAGACTCAGGCAGTGCGAGAATGTGCTGACTTGGAATAACACAGATGAGGAATAGCCAACGACTCATCAAGCACTCCATGGTGCTGCCCTAGACCACTCATCCACTAAATAGAGGGACGCCGCTGATGGTATCTAGTGAGCAATCTGCAGCACCCTCTGCGCTTGAGGTCCTTAAACACATCTGTGTTTAAATCTCTACTAGTTGCTTGTAGGCTGCCTGTAGCTCAGTAGGTAGAGAAGGTTGCCTGGTTGCTGGCCAAAGTTGCTGGTTCAATCCCTGGCTCCTTCTAGCTAAGTGTTGGCGTGTCTCTGAGCAAGATATCCAACCCCTGCTCCCGACAAGCTGGATGTTGCCTTGCATTAGGGGTGTACGGTATAAACGGTATAGAAAGTACACCAGTGTAAATTTGCGCTACGGTATGGATTTTGACGTTATCGTGAGACCGGTGTGACCGGTAGACAGTGTTGTGTGTATTAGGGGTGTAACAATGCATGTATTTGTATTGAACCGAATCGGTACGGATGTCACGGTGTGGTGCATGGATTTACACAGAGAATACACAGTATAAAATTTAATAAAACCGGCGTGCGAATAAATGAATGTAATGCGTAACTAATGTTAGATAGATACGCAAGTTTTTCAGGGACAACTAAACTCGTCGTATGCGGACTCCTCCGGCAGCGGAGTAGCGGGAGGAGTCTAGCCGGAGGAGTCCGCATACGACCGAGAGGTCGGAACAATGTAGGAGAAATGACATGGACCCGATGTGAACTTACAGCTGTCCCGCATACGGCAACAATCCCTTCTCCTCCACTTAGCGTTACAATCTGGACTTCAGAGAGTCAAAGCCAAAGTTCCTTTCCACAAATTCCTTCTCCAGCATGGCCGAGATAACCCCCACTACGAGTATTTGTTGTGGAAGTACCAGAGAGTCAGAGAACCCGACGCAGTCTTTAAGATTCATCATATCTGGCTCACGTCCCCCGACCGCAAGATCTCGAGCATGAGTAGAACGCGAACTCCGATATGCGTTCAGAGATAGAAGCACTAAAGTCGAGTATGGCGAGTGGTGGCGACTAGGGCTGGGACGACGCGTCGACGTAATCGATGACGTCGACGCATAAATTACGTCGACGCGAAAAATGTGCGTCGATTAAAAAAAAAAAGAGAAAAAAAAGATGGGCGGCGCCGGAGCGTAGTAGCAACGCGAGTGGCTCCTCAGACTTTCATAAGTGCAAGGCGCCATGCACTCGTTCCTCTAAAGCAGGGACGGACTGGCCGTCGGGCATACGGTGGGCCGAGGTGCAATATGGGCCGATAGTCCTGAATTTTTTATTATTATTATTTTTTTCCCATATAATGGTCTAACCGGCTTGCCCACGAAAGAAGTTCATCAGCGGCCCTATTGACACTGGGCTGGCCCAATCACATCCCCTGGGCTGACCCCAACACCCCTTTCGATTTGGACCTGCCTACATAATGCATTAGGACGGTAAACAAACTCAGCGTGGCCCATGGCCTTGACGTTCTTGACACGCGCACGCTAGTCTGCGGCCCATTGGCTGTCTTCTTTACTGACTAGGGGCTCGTCCAATCATATCACCAAACACCTTCTACCTTTAGCTTGGTCGGTGCACAGAAACGCACGTTTCGTGAGAATCTTCCAGTCCAAAATGGAGAGAAAGAGAAAAGGGGGTGCAGAGAAACTGCGAGACAAGAAGAGGCTTGCTCTTCGAGCCAAAGCTGCCAAATGTGGCAAAATATCAGAAATGTTTGCCACGGCAGGGCCATCATCAGCTCCCGTGGATGACAGTGATGCTGGTGGCGATACGATACAACGACCTACGGTAAGGTTACTGATCATGAATTAAAACATCTCTAAAATATGTTTGACTTAGGACCTATGTTCTATGGCCAAGTTCGTTTGCATTGTAAATACAAGACAAGTCTGTAGCTGTTGCTAGCCCTCAGCCTACTCTACTCTGAAACAGCCAGCCGTTAGCCTACACTCTAATGTTGTGTGTTTGAGTGGTGGGCTAGCCCGTTAGCCTATTGGTGCGCGGTCCAGATACCGAATTATGATAGCCCTATACTCCGACAACAAGAAAGTCATTAGTCCGACAGCCCATTGTTCCGAAATTGTGAACATAGCAGTCCACTGGTAGGCTACATCAAATGAAAATGCTAGGCTACTGTGGTGAAGTTATGGTGTTTCCATAGTAAATATATGCTGATGTTGAGAAGCACAGAGGTAAAGCAACAAGTTGTCTGAGAAAAAGTTGCGAGCAGGGAAAACACATGGATAGGTTGGTGTCATTTATGTGCCATGGTGTACTGTATGATGATGTTATGATGTTCATTTATGAAGACGTGAAAACAGTGGTAGCACTCGCGTGCGAAGTGCTGCAAGATGCGGCGGGAACCACACCACCTCCACCACAAAAAATTAATTCAGCGCCACTTTTCGAAACAATGGGATTTCGGAACAGTGGGTATAATTTTGTCGGAGTAAAGATATTTCGGACTTGTGGGAAGAAGGTCCAGGAAGAGACGTCGGGTATTGGAGCGTGTCGTGGATGTGGTGAAAGTGTTGGGAAGAGGGGGCTGAGCTACAGGCACACGGCGAATGAGGCAGCCTACACACTAGATGATGGCACAATTGATCATGGAAACTTTCTGGAACTCATCCTTTTATTGGGAAAATATGATGTGTGCCTAAAAGAACACCTTGATATTTGCATTAAAAAGAGCAAGGAATTACACAATTCCAGTGGAACGAGTGGTCGAGGGTCTCTTGTCACCCTTTTCTCCAAAACTACAATCAACACAGTAATTGATACAATTGGGCACCTCATTCAAGACTGCATTTCAAACGATGTACAGCAAACTGGAATGTTCTTCATACAGCTGGACACAACACAGGACATAACCTCCCATGATCAGTGTTCAATTGTTGTAAGATATGTGACTGACACTGTGCAGGAGAGGCTTGTTGCCTTAGTGAGATGTGAGGCATCCACTGGGCAGTACTTTATGAACCTGGTTTTAGATGTCCTGGACCGTCTGAACCTCAACAAAGACATGTGCATTGGAAATGCCACAGATGGGGCAGCAAATATGCAAGGCCAGTATAAAGGGTTTAACTCACTGATGACCTCTCAGTCACCCACCCATGTACATGTCTGGTGCTATGCACATGTTCTCAATCTTGTGCTATCTGACACAACGCAAACTGTAATTGAAAGTGGATCACTGTTCAGTCTACTGAATGACATGGCAGTCTTCATCAAGGACTCCTACCAAAGGGTCAATCTGTGGGAGAACCAAGTGCAAGAGAAAAGCCACAGGCGCCTCTCTTCAATTGGGGAGACAAGGTGGTGGTCCAAACATGAGGCCCTCAAAAAAGTGTTTGGACATTTTGGGAAACCACAGAATGGTTTGTACATGGATGCAGTCCTGACACTGGCGGCCATAGAAGGCAAAGACCACGAAAAACCAACAGTACGTGCCAAAGCACGTGGTTTTAGAGAGGGTCTCTTGAAATATGAGACCAACTTAACAGCTCAAATATTCCTTTGAATATTTGAGCTAACTACACCGCTTTCTAAGTATCTCCAGACAGAAAGCATGGATATCCTTACGGCTCATCGTATGGTGATGGCCACGCAAGAGGGCCTGAAAAACCTTGCAAGAGTTTTTGAAACCGTGAAAGCAGCTGCAGACACTTTTGTGCAATGGGCAAATGATCAAATTGAGACAAGAGGGGTTGAAGTTGAAGTTGAGAGTGCATTGCCTCAGAAAAGAGGAAGAAAGAAAAAAAACAGAGCAGGAGAAATGGCTGAAGATGACCCTCTAAGAGATGCTAACAGAGCATTTGAAGTGAATGTCCACAACATAATTCTAGACACTGCTCTTGAGGCAATTCATAGAAGGTTTATGACACATGGCACTCTTTTCGCTGATTTGGCATGGCTGGACCCCAGGAGCTTTGACAAGATCCGGACCACTACCTTTCCCAACACTGCTTTTGAAGTCTTGAGCAAATGCCTGATGAATTTGACAGCAGTGCGACAGTGGACAATCTACAATCAGAGCTGAAATGTTTAGCAGGACAGTGGGACAGACTGAAAGCATCCCATCTTGAGGATTACATGACCAGAACAGTGGAAGATGGATCTGAAGGACAAGAAGAGGAAACAGATCTTGTGAATAAAGCCTGTGCCTCCTGTAAAAATTGCCCACTGTGCTGTTACCAGATTCTCCAACGGCTCAACATGCTCTCAGATGCCTATCATCTCCTTGGGCTTGCTTATAAGTTCTTGCTGACCCTTTCCCTGACCCAGGTGGCCTGTGAAAGAACATTCTCTACCCTCAAGTTCATAAAAAACAGACTCAGGAGCAACCTGTCAGCTAGCAAGCTTGAGGCGTTTATGTTGATGGCCACTGAGAAAGACATTCTCATGGCATTGGACACAGATGTAGTAATTGACAAGGTGGCTGACAAGACTGCATTGATGAGGATGCTGCTCTTGTAAGGTAATTCAGTGAAAGGAACTGTAGGATAATAATTGATTATGAAAATACTCATTCATTAATTCGTTCATCTTAGGAGTTCACAGGCCCTCTTAAATCAGCACTGCTTTGTCTGGAAAACTGACAATCAGATTAATAAGCTATGTCTATTCATTATAATTCTCTCTCCCTCATTCATGTTTCATAGGCTACTGAAGATGTCGAAGTCCCTTTTGACTGGGTAAGTTCACAATTTAGTGGGTACTACTCTTGATACAGTAGAGTAACATCTGATCCATCATTTATTCTCTTCTCTATTCTTTGTCTTCTATTTTTTGTCTTTCTCTTCTATTAAACGCAGGTACACACCCAGTCGGATGAACTCTACCCATTACTGTGATGGACGTGGAGTATACTTTTTTTGTTAATAAATAACACCTTTTGGAAGTGTATAATGCGTCCATTCTCACTGATTGCTTTTAACTCATTGCATGGCTTAAGGTATGTGGAAAATAGTTGCACAGTTGGAGTCAGGCTTTTAGCTAGGATTTTTTGTACAGCACTTGATCGTTTTTAGGTAATATTACAATTACACTGATTTATTTATATGTTTAGTAATTTAATACATAATAACAGTGAGTGTAACTGAAACTAGGTAACAAGGTACAAAATTCAAGTAACAACTTTAACAAAAAGAAACAACTTTCTACACAACTTTAAAGTGTATGATGTATAATGTATTGTATTGAATTTAGATTAATTAAGACCACCACCTTAACACACAAACTCTTGTTGAACTCATAAAGTAGTAGGTTCAGTGACGTGCAGTGAGACAGCTGTCTTCTGTAGCTTCTGCGAGCCCGTGAATCAATGTTTCGCTGGAATCATGATGTAACGTTGTTGTAGCGGGAATACAGCAATGCTATTTTCTAATTGGCAGGGCATACGTATGATTCTAGACTTCGCTAAGCCCTGAAGCGACTGAAACTGTGAATTTTGATCACATTCAGCGAAGTTAACAGGTAAAACGGGAGAAAAATAGGGCGTCTTTAGGCCGTCCTGCCTAAAAGTAGGGCGTCCCATTTCTTCTTATTTTTTAGTAGACTATACATTCGAGAGACCAAAAATACTGAAAAGGTGTGTTATCGAATTTAGTGGGCCGGTCTGGTTCAAAATGCCCGGGCCGTTTTTTTGTCCCAGTCCGCCCCTGCTCCAAAGTATGGGAATTATTTAATGTAAAAGGAAACGATTCCGTGATCTGTCGTCTTTGCAAAATGGAGATGACTTTCCATTCTAGCACCACGGCAATTCACCAGCACCTGAAGAGGCGTCACCCGGTAGCAGCTGCAGATGACCGAGCACCGTAGAATTCTAAGAATGCATTACTTTGCACTTTTATTTTGGAATTTAAAGGCAATAAACATGTATTGAAAGGTTAAGGAATTCATATTTTTTTCATTCAGATATGTAAATCAACATGTATAAATTGCTATTAGTCAATTAATGGGGAGATAATCGATAATCTAATCAAAATCGAATCGGACTGAAAAAATTAATCGTTAGATTAATCGTTGCATCGAAAAAATAATCGCTAGATTAATCGTTTAAAAAATAATCGTTTATCCCAGCCCTAGCGGCGACCCACAAGAGTTAGAGGACCCGCCCGCGTCATTATGTTTGTTGACTGTGTCTTGTGTTTTTTAAGCTACTGTCATGTGCCCCCTTTAAATTGCCCCTCGGGGACGAATGAAGTGATTTGAATTTAATTTAATTGAGGTCGCAATTGTGGGAAAACTTTGGTTTCCCAGTCACTTACAGTAGTACAGTAGTTCCCTTCATTGTACCGAACTCGTACCGAACCGTGATGTCTGAACCGAGGTATGAACCAAACCGTGACTTCAGTGTACCATTACACCCCTAGTGTGTATACATTAACGTTACTACTTTTTCATGTAAAAAGTAAAGTTACGAGCAACTACTGAAAATATGGTAACGAAACATTTATTTTTTCAATTCGGCGCAACGTTACTTTTCCCAGGGACGGATTTGACAGCGATACTGCCTTCTCAAGCAGTATTGCAAGCACGAAGCACGGAGGCACGCTTGCTGCGCGCCTGCGTGCTTGCTGCGTGCCTGCGTGCTTATAGAGCTCGTAATTCCGCCCCTTCCGATAGACTCAATGGACATATTGGATAATGGACAGCGGATTCCGGAATGGCGCCCATTCATTCCTATGTAAACTGCTCAATGGCGCAGGGCAACATCAAGGAGAGATATGCTTCCGCATCATGGGAGCCTAGCCACGCCCTAGTTCATGACGTACCGGATGCAGAAATATATTTTTTTTTTAGCATTGTGGCATCATAAGTGAGAGGTCTGAGTAATCGCAGTCGCATTGTTTACCGACCATAGAAGTACACGTTACCTTTAGGCTACTCCAACGAGCTCTATAGTCCCTTCACGAGCTCTGATTCCACACCGTACGAGACAGACGCTGACGGTTTTTCTAAGGCCAGCCATTACGACAAAAAAAGCCTGCTGTGGAACTAGAAAACAAACGCCATCACTGTTTACCTGTGTAAGGACATGGTTCCCATTCAAAATGTCGATAGAATGGGCTTTAAAGAGATGGTCAAAACACTAGATCCCAGGTACGCGTCACCTGCCCGCACACACTTCAGCCAAATTGAGATGCCAAAACTATACAGAAAGGTCCACGAACAAATGGAGAAAGAAATCTTTATGTTGTTTGCTGCCTAATCAGTATTTTACCCCTTCAGAAGCATTTATATCGAAATTAGAAGAAAAATTAACATACCGTGATATAATACCGTTACCGTCTTTGCCTCAAATCATACCGTGATATATATTTTAGTCCATACCGTACAGCCCTACCTTGCACGATTGAAACCGCCGGCAGTATGAGAATGTGAGGCGCTTTCAGTGACCACAACTTATTAGAGCACCATGATATTGCAGTTTATCTTTTATGCAGGTTTACAGAGTTCATTAACGGTAATATATAACCTGAAGGTGTCTGAAAGGTTGGTCATTTAAAATGTTTGTTTTTCTCAAACCCTTTTGTGGAGTCATCCAGGATAATGCGTGTGAGACTCTTCCTCATTTTTACTTCCAAATAAAATTAGTTTCAGCTGATGTCACTCACTGGCCACACAAATGTGTTTGTGTGCATCTTTTTTCTTGGTTTCAGTGTTTAGGTTACAATACAAAAGTATTTGTCAAATTCTAATTAAGTTGTGGTTCAATATAAATGGATTAAGTATGGATTGTGTAGTCTTCATTTCAGTTACTTAACTTATTAAGAAATACGGTCAAAGGAATCTGATCACATCTTGAAAATAACCATATTCTATTTGCGATATATATTTTTAGCAGTATTGCTAAATACAGTCCACCTGCGGTTAAAAGTAATTCAAATCAAAAGTTAAAGGACAACAAATTGTTTTCTTCCAGGACATCATCTTGAGAACAAGACAACATAACTTATTTTTAACAAATAAATCAGCACAGATAACATGTATCTTACAACAAATGTAGCTACCATTTAGTATTATACCCTGACCTCTGCTTCTTATGGGAATATAACGATGGGCCGCTAGAACACTGCCAACAGGAAATAAACACAAACATAGACACAAAGTATGTGTACGAGAGAAGGTTGCATTTGAGTCAGTACGTGTACATATATGAGAGAGGTTGTATTTGAGTCAGTACGTGTACGGGAGAGGTTGTATTTGAGTCAGTACGTGTACGGGAGAGGTTATATTTGAGTCAGTACGTGTACAGGAGAGGTTGTATTTGTGTCAGTAGTACGGAAGCGGTTGAATTTGAGTCAGTACGCGTACGTGGGAGAGGTTGCATTTGAGTCAGTACGTGTACGAGAGAGGTTGTATTTGCGACAGCAAGTGCACAAGAGAGATTGTCTTTGAGACGGTACGTGTACAAGAGAGAGGTTGCATTTGAGACAGTACTTGTACAAGAGAGAGGTTTTCTTTGAGATGGTACGTGTACTAGAGAGAGATTGTTTTTGAGACAGTATGTGTACGAGGGCGAGGTTATATTTGCGCAAATGTGCATGACATTGTGCCGAAAACTCTAGCTATAGAGACTGTAGGTAGTGATGTGGGCAAAGACACATCAATATGGAGGACAGCGAGAAAGAGAAAAAATGAAAGAGAAGGAACACCCAACCTTTTGCAGTTACATAAATACTCAGAGAGTCGGAGAAGCACACATACAGAGTGTAGAACCGATATTTTTTTCATTATATCCGTGATGCCTTTTTAAAGCAGTGTCCTTTTGTCGTTTTTAAAAAGCTCTGAGGTAACTAAAGATAAGATCTTGTGATAGCTCAGAGGCACATGATACTAATGCATTGCTGCCTCACTGTTTAAATATATTTTCATAAAAAAATTTGAAAGGCAGTGTCCAACTGCTATTATGTACTTAGCTATTTAACTGTATTTAATGGACTTCGCACAAACATTTTTGCAGTCGACAATAATGGAAAGAATTATCTAATTCTTAGTCACAAACTAAGGCTTACAACAAACATAAAATTCAAAAACCCTGTAGTAGAGAAAAATGACTCAACACACCCACCCTGTCAGCGAACGGTGAAAATGAAAACACCGGAAACAAAGAGGGAGCATGTGACACGTAGACCTGAGCTTCTAGAGCCATTCTGACAAGAGGAAAAAGGAAATAATCACAAAGGCCCTTGGCCCAGCAATACCTGTACTCTGGACTTCTGCAGAGGCAATGAGTCACTGCAATGGGCTGGAACCTGGACACAGATTCTGAACCCCAAACATAGAGGGTTTAAAATATGAAAGGCAAGCACATTTTCTTCTTTCCAGACACACACACACACACACACACACACACACACACACACACACACACACACACACACACACACACACAAGAACAAACTCTATCTCTCGCTCTCTCTCACACACAGACTCACACACCATGCAGACACACTAAACCATTGTTTGCGCTCTAAGGCTCCCAGGGGAAAGATATTGGCGTAAATGGCAGCAGTGATTGCGGCAGATAGACTGGATTGGAACATAATATCCACACCAAGAAGATAATGTGTTGGCTAATCGCACACTAGAGACACACACACATATACAAATTGAAATGCACACACTCAACACACACACAACGACATGCAGCAGTATGTATGCACATTAACACACAAGTAGAAAGTTTGCACACACCAAACACTAACAGCTGCCGAGCTATAACCCTTAACTCCTCTGTTCACGCTGCTGGCTGGCAGCTACAGTATACAGAGAGAGAGAGAGAGAGAGAGAGAGAGAGAGAGAGAGAGAGAGAGAGAGAGAGAGAGAGAGAGAGAGAGAGAGAGAGAGAGAGAGAGAGAGAGAGAGAGAGAGAGAGAGAGAGAGAGAGAGAGAGAGAGAGAGAGAGAGAGAGAGAGAGAGAGACGTGATTAAACTTGGCCATGTTGCCACACAAGCGACCTTCCCCCAGCCGTTGAGGTCATTATAACTTAACAGTCACATTGACGACCTTTCATGAATGACAGAGTGACCAGTGAGGGTTATATAAGTATGTATGCACATTAACACACAAGTAGAAAGTTTGCACACACCAAACACTAACAGCTGCCGAGCTATAACCCTTAACTACTCTGTTCACGCTGCTGGCTGGCAGCTACAGTATACAGAGAGAGAGAGAGAGAGAGAGAGAGAGAGAGAGAGAGAGAGAGAGAGAGAGAGAGAGAGAGAGAGAGAGAGAGAGAGAGAGAGAGAGAGAGACGTGATTAAACTTGGCCATGTTGCCACACAAGCGACCTTCCCCCAGCCGTTGAGGTCATTATAACTTAACAGTCACATTGACGACCTTTCATGAATGACAGAGTGACCAGTGAGTCAACTTTGTCGAAAACGTAAAAGGTCCCCTAAAGCCCCCCCCCCCCTTTTTTTTTCCTCTATCAAATACTTAACCAACCGAGGTCAGTGGTAATGGTGGTTAATATCTAAGCCCATGTCAAAGCCAATCTTAAAAAATGTATCATAACCCATCCAATAACATGGAGGCATGTTTAAAGATCCACACATTGCAATATGAGATCTACTTCCTGGGTTGGCTACACTTGTACACTCCAGCCAAGGCCACTCTGGATGCCACATAATGTGCAACACGCCTCCCAGACAGATGGTATCCATTGTCAGGACACCAGTGTGGTGCAGGGAGAAGTGGGTCCACCCGTACCAACAAACACACCCTCAGGAAATAAACCTCTGTTTCGGTTTCATGTGCTGGAGAATTTAATTTACAGAGGTGGATACAGAGATATGTAATAAAAACAACTGAGTGATAGTTTTTTTTTCCAATAAACAAAATCATAATGAAAAGAGGAAGAAGCAGGCCCTGGCAGAGCGTCAACCGCTTGTTTTATTGGTATTGGAGCTTCCTAGGATGTTTCCTCTGATCGAGTCAACAGTTGCACTAATTAAACACAACTATCCAATTGTGGGTGCTCGAGTGCGTTTTCACTCTAGTGTATGTACATGCTAAATAACACAGACAGGATGTTACATATTACAAGGGAGCCTGAGTTAACAGCACCGGCGCATAGCTGTGATGCTAGTTGTTCTACGGCATCTCTAGGGGGACTTTTTGTTTGATGATTGGATAATTCAAACATGTGTCAAAGTAGTAGTTGTAGCAGAAGAATGAGGTAAGGAAAGATATATCTATATATATATATATATATATATATATATATATATATATATACACACACACACACTACAGACACACACATGAGAGAGAGAGAGAGAGAGAGAGAGAGAGAGAGAGAGAGAGAGAGAGAGAGAGAGAGAGAGAGAGAGAGAGAGAGAGAGAGAGAGAGAGATGTCTGTGAAGCCATTTAATCGCATGGATTTATTGTGGATTAATAAACAGTATTAGTTTCAAGTGTTTTGGCTGAACCAATAAGACATTGGTGCTGTTATCAGGTTTATGGCACATGTTAAAGGTTGGAGGTTATCTTTGGTTTTTCAGGGTAAATAAATAAAAAGGAAATTCTTATGGCGAGGAAGGAGAGGAAAATAAACTGGTTTATTTGAAGCGCTCCATGGATGGACCTAATTTCTGTATGGATATAGCATGTACACGTACACACACACACACACACACACACAAATTGGAGCGATGTAGTACACTTTTGATTGCTTTGTTCAAAATTGAATTGAAACAAAGGATTTAAATGACACACCTATCTTCCTTGTTAGCTCATTAGTCTTCCTCTCTCCCTCTCCCATATATTGCCGCCAAGCCACTTTTTTTGTCCCTCGCTCACTCTAATCACTTTTACCAGAGGCTTGGGCGTAGGCGCTAAAGAGTTAAATAAGGTAAGAATGACGAATTAGACAGGGGGACAAGAGGGATAGAATGAAAAAGGAGATAAATGTGATGCGGACTGGGTTTCTGGGTCACGCCCGCACACACATACACACGCATGCACAAACACACACGCACATACAGTAGACATGAATAGGAAATATTGAAATTGTTGTGTGCTTGGGGCAGACTCGTTGCCTGTGTGTGGTATATTATTGCATTTGACTTTCATCAGCCAGCTGTGTTTCCACGTGCGTGCATTGACGACTATGTACCCTACACACCAAAATATAAAAAAAGAAGAGTATGACACCAGACAGAGAGAGAGAGAGAGAGAGAGAGAGAGAGAGAGAGAGAGAGAGAGAGAGAGAGAGAGAGAGAGAGAGAGAGAGAGAGACTGAAGGGAGACCAACTTCCAGCACCAGTCTGGATGCTGAGGGCAACCAATTCATCTTCCCTTTCAGTTGCTCTTCTGGGCTTCAATCCCAACCCTAGTTTGTGTGGATGTGTGTTTTTCAATGTGTGTGTGTGTGTGTGCATTCCTTTGTCTTGGTGTTTGTGTGATTATGCATATGTACTGTGTTTGTGTTTGTGTGAGATCATATTGCGGCCCCCCTCGGCCCTAAAGGTGCAGCACCTATCTGAGTGATGAACATGATCCAATGCCATTTCTTAATAGGACAAGAGAGACTTTGAGGAGCCTCTGACGTGCGCCACTGGGAACAAAACGCTTGTTTGCCATAACTGAGCCACAGACTGTGCAAACATCTACTGTACTACCTTGCGTTTCCCCTACAATGTTTTTCAGCAGTGGTGCTGAGGTGTGCGTGTGAGTGTGTTGAGCACTCTTCTGATGTGGGTATGCAGGGTGTTACGGTGGCTGAGGTGCGGGTGCATGGTCCTGATGATTCCAGAAGGGCCTCTTTTGCATTCAGACAGAAATTAATCATACAATGGTATAACAATATAATATGCTTTTTGGTTAGTTTTGGTGATTTGTCGCTTAATAATTGTCCGGGTTATATAATACTGTTCCTAAGGTTCTACATGTAAAAATGTATTAAATCTATTAATAAGTCACTTGTTTCTTTGTCTCTTTATACTTCCTAAATTCAGTCCAGACCTATGGATGAGCTAATCTCACCAACAGTATCATCTTGCCTGTTTCATTCTTCTATAGCATTGATTCTCAAACTGTGGTACCCTTGCCTACCGTGAGCTATTAAGTGGTACACAGAGGAATCTCTGAAAAAAAAAAAAAAAAGTATATATTCATTATTTAAAAGCATAATAATATCAAAATACTAGTCTGAATGGAAATATATTAACCATGAGAAAATTAAAACAGGGCTTAAAATAAGTTTTGCCTTTCCTTTAATAGATTTGTTTCAATATAAGCCTGTTTCGGACAGGAGTGCGGACAGGAGAATATTTCGAGAAAAGCTATAAAGAAATGAAGTGGAGAACAGTAAACCGAGCACAGGTGTTATGTGGTGGTATGTGGTGATGTTATATAAATGAATCCATGAAACCATTGAATCTCAAACGTCATCTCCAAATTCACCCCTTCAAGCCTTACCCCTTAGCCCTACCCCTCAACTTTGCGCGGTCAAATGTAGAGATAGGGCTGTCCCAATAGTCGTTTCATAGAGGGGTAGAACTAAGGGGAAGGGCTATCACCTAAAGCTTACCCTAAACAAGATTGAGCTCCTCTTTATGCCAGGGAAAGATTGCCCTGCCATGGACTTACTGGTTACTGTTGAGGCAACAGTGAGAAACCTCGGTGTGGTACTGGACAATCAGTTATGCTGCACCGCGAACATCAACACAGTGGCCCGACCTGCAGATTTGCCCTCTACAACATGCGCTGGATCCGGCCCTTTCTCAATAGGGAAGCAGCTCAGTTCCTGGTCCAAGTGTTCGTCATCTCCCGCCTCGACTTCTGCAACCCGCTCCTGGCTGGAATTCGTGCCTCCGCGATTAAACCTTTGCTGTGTGTCAAGAACCTAGATTGTCGGACGTGATCCCCCTTTTCCAGACCTCCACTGGCTCCCTGTAGTAGCTCAGATTCAAGATGATGGTAATGGCCTACAAGGTGGTCAATGGTACTGCCCCTGCCTACCTCCAAGCGTTGGTCAGACCACACACCCCTGCTCGAGTGCTCCGCTCAACTACTTCAGCTGGATGTCTGGTACCACCATTGCTACGAGTAAACAAAGGTTGATCACAAAAGTCACAACTCTACTCTGTTTTGGCACCGCAGTGTTGGAACGAGCTCCCTGCCGATGTCAGGACCGCAGAGTCGCTCACCAGCTTCCGCAAAAGACTCAAGAGTCACTTGTTCAGAGTTCACCTAGACTCTGCATAGCCACCCCCTCCCACCCCTCCTAGACACTTATTGTATGTTGTACGACCTGGCACTTAATGTACGCAAATTGTATGCTGTACATCCTGTCACTTATTGTTAAAAAACGTATTGTATTTTTTACATCCTGGCACTTAAAAATATTACTTAGTTCTGTCCTATTAGCTTTGCAAGCTTTGTTGTATGTGGGAATGGGTTAACCTAGCAATTGTTGGTGCTTGGCACTTAGTTATATATTCTTATTGTACTTTGGATAAAGGCGCCTGCTAAATGCCCCAAATGTAAATGTTAAAAAGTACGATTTTTGAGAGCCACACTGTTAAAATATCAAGAACAATCCTAGGCAAGATGGTGGCGAAAGATGCAAAAGGATCAAAAACACAACATAAAATGATGATGACCATCGCATTATGCTAATGTGGTTTCAATGTATTATAGATATTTTCCTTATAACAAGTAATGTCAAATTGATAGTCACCACAACCGCTAAGAAGAGAGAAAAAGATGAACCATCCACTGATTGTTAAAAACCGAGTTATTTAGTCCCTTTAGAAAAAATATTGATAAAATGTGATTATGTGTGATTGTTAATGCCTTAACAACCATATTTATTTTTGACATTGATTGCACACTACCTCAAGTTCTAGTGCAATATTTCCAACAGATTCCTGACTTATCATACCACGTTTTACCATGAATGCAATAGTTGCATTCCTGAGACATTCAAAATTCATTCAGCAAAAAAGTTAATCAAAAAATAACTTGTATAAATCCCGGAGACGAGCAATAAGCAGCCTCTGCAGACCAGGCATGGCTCTTCTGCTGAGACGGAAGTCCTGCTCCAGCTCCAGCTCTATCTTGAACCACCAACGCAGGATGGGCACCTTTACATTAAGCTTGCAGTACAATGTACGACTGGTCTGGAAAAGGTAATAAGTTCACATGATTTAGTCTGAATTGGAAGGACTTCTACTTGAAACTAGTTAAATACAATGCATGCGTATGGTATTCAATCCTATCAGGCCTGCACACGGATCAAAACAAAAAACAAAGTAAACAGTTGTTTATTTTACATTACATGCATCACAAAGGGGTTGATCCAACAAAATTAACGTTAGTTATACTAGCTAGCAAGTTGTGTAGCTAGGCTTACTACAACAAAACTTTCTTGCAGTATATTCAACATACCTCAAACTGATCTACCAGCATTCCCAGGCATTGAATACGGCCTTGAATAAGTCTTATTATTTCCACACTACTCAGCTTCGCTGATAACCGAAAAAAATTAAAGAAATCACCAAAGCTGAGGACGGTATTGTGGAACTCAAAACAACAAGCAACAAACTCTTCGCGTCTATTGACATACACGCTGTAGACGACTACTAATGACGTAACAAGGTCTTGAAGGGTTGCCCCATTTGATAGGAGAAGAATTCCCCTTTACACTTTGTTTCGAGGGGCAGGTCGAAGCCACACTAAAGCGAGGGCAACTCAAAAATGAGGGGTTGGGTTGAAAAGGAGAATTGAGATTGGGCACAAGTTCACGATTCAATAGTCGGGAACAACATCATTGCGCACCTCGTCTCGCTCAGAGACTTGTCCGAGTACTGACAATACATCTCAGTGACAGCCGAAGCAAACAACTTGATGAGAAACTTGTTCAGCATTGAAACCTATGAAATGCCGGAGGACTTCGCTGTTGGTGAGCAGGAGAGTTTAATAGAATAGTCATGCGACAAAACATTACAAGTCAGCTTTCAGAAGACGTTGTTGTTGGACTTTTGGAAACAGCAACACAGCGAATACCCTCCGTGTGCTTTCTTCTCTCTTTTGCATCCACATATCCATGCGACAAGGGCTTCTCTTCACTTGCCATCATAAAAACTAATTACAGAAGCAGGATGGATGCTGAGCCCCACCTGACCTCAATTGAAGCTGACCTCAATTGATCTAGACATCGCAGGACTGTGTTCGCATAGGCACACACACCTTTCTCGATAGGCTTATGGAAGTTCATTTATCAACTTGCTGGCCAACTTTTAATATTATTTGTGATAGCATTATTTGTAAAAAATAAAATTCTAACAGGTTGTTGGTTTACAGTTGTTATTCTTAATGTTGTCACTTGTGTGTAGGGCTGCACAATATATCTAATTTTTATCGCGATGACGATATTGGCGTCCCACGATGACACGTAGTGTTCCCGCGATATTTCGCGATATTTTTTTCATTTAATTTTTTTTTTTTTTTTTCTTTTTAAAGGTTGGATAGGTGATTTGCTTTTTTGGCCATTTTTGCAAAATTACTTGAAATCCTTATCATAACCCGCTTACAGCCACTGAGTTAGAAGTACTGACATGAAAATTAAACAAGTCAATCATCTGTGGAACGGGCAGGGCTCGAAAAACTCCAGCCAATCATTTCCATTGCCACCGAGTTGCATTGGACAGTAAGTACGTCAATCAAACGGTCGTACTGCACTACCCCTCCCCCGCGCCCCGCGCGCGACCCCTTCGTGCAGTACTCGTGACCCAGAGCTCGTGACCCAGAGCAAGCTCCTGTTTGTTGTTATCCTGCGGTAGCTACTGGAACTAGTTAATCCACATTTGGACCTAGCAGTAGAAGACAATTTCCATGGCAGACAAGACGCCACCATCCCCACCACCACCACCACCACCACCAGCAAAGAGAAGGAAAACTCTTTTTCAGAGAGTAATTGATAATAAAAACGCTGAAAGAGAAAAACTGAAATCAAGAATAATCCTAAAAAACCGATGCTTGTGTGGCGGTTGACCTAGTTTCAAAGTTTATACCGTTTATACTCGGTAATACCGGTGTGGAGACGAGTGTATTACTCGGTGTGAAAATGTCCACACCGCGGCAACCCTAGTGAAAACCAGGACTTCCAATACAATTATATGAAACAAACATACATTTTCTAAAAATAGTAATGATTTATGTGACCGTTTAATGTTTATAACATCTGGTCCAACCATAGCAGCGAGAACGTATTCTCAGCAGGGGGTGCTGGGAAAAAAAAAAACTTAGCCTGCACTAGACTCGCAACTCGTTACATTGATAAAAAAAGATGTATAGCAGCGCAGCTCAATTACACCAGTGCATGCATGCGCGCACAGTTGAAAATCGATCGTTCACATCCAGCTGCTCACAGAACAAGTTTAGCGCACCACCGCTACCCTCACACTTTTTTATATAAACCTTTTTTCAGCACTAGGTCATATGAGCATTAAATAAATGCTGCGTCTCAAAATGCCTTGGACAGCAGCGAGGATGACTCGCTTTGCCACGGGCCGAAACAGTTCGGAGCGACCACAGCCAGAGCGAACACAGCGGGGCAGAGGAGTGTCAGGAATAGTCTTTGGTGTACACATCAGTACGGCCTATTTGCACTACTGTTTAGTGGCAATGCAGTGTTTTATTCGATGCCTTTTTATTTTCGTATATTATTTCAATTAATACAATTTATTTATTCATAAAAAACGGATCTGGTCTTCAAATCTTTTTTCCAAATATAGGTCGTCTTACAATGGGGTTTGTGTTTATATTCGGACCAATACGGTACAGCGGGCGCTCACATGACGTTAAGCATTTCCTGGTGCATAATGTGACGCTTCAGAACCTAAAATCCCGTTTCTCCTCGTTGACACGACAACACATAACCGGCGTTTTCAGAAATCTCCACTTTGGCCGGAGTTTTTTAGAAATGATCGTTTTCTGTGATAAGACAGGGCCTCGGACAGGGGTGTTGCAGCACCCCCAGCACTCCTACTTCCCGCGGTACTGGGTGCAACTTACAGCTGAATGTAGTGCCATGTTGTTAAACGAAAACCTACGCTAGCCTGGTTCGCTCTCGCGCATCTCTGTTCGCGCTCGTGCATGATTGCGCGTCCAGGTACTTGGAATGGGTGGAGTCAGAGTCAGCGTTGAAGGAGAGGGGGTAGGACCATTTGAGTTGTGTATTTTCAAAATCTGCTGGCGTTTCGCAAATCACCTACCCAACCTTTAATTTAAATTTAAATTGTAAATTTTAAATAATGCATCCGCAAAAAAAAGAAAACGAAAAAAGAAACGAGCCCCGCCCATGCAGTAAACGCTGTACCTCCTCTGCAAAGGAAACCAAGCGCTCCCTGTACACCTGTCTGCGACTGCGTGAGTCCGGCGCGAAGCGTGAAAAGAGGGGGGGGGGCGTGGCCTGGCGGCAATTTGCCGCTGAGCACAGTGTGTGGCTCCTACCACAAGGGGGTGGTAGAAATTCTAAAGATTTTTTTTTCAATGAATAATCGTGGTAAATAATCGTGATATCAATATTGATCAAAATAATCGTGATAATCATTTTGGCAATAATCGTGCTACTTGTGTGTGTGTGTGTGTGCGTTCAAGTGCTACCCCTTTGTCCAGCTGACAACAGTTATAATAATACATTGTATTTATTATATATATATATATATATATATATATATATATATATATATATATATATATATATATATATATATATATATATATAATATTTTAAGGAATAAATGTGGCTGCTGCGTGAACTCTGCGTAGCTGAATAGGGCAGGCCTACGCTATTGTATTTTGTTATATTTTATAACATCGGTCATAATGGTGGTACTCAGGGAGAAAAATAATTTCTGAGATGGTACACGGTGTAAAAGGTTCTCAAAATTTCTCAATTGACAATGACTATTATACCAAGGTTTAATATAAAACAAATAGCATTTGGAACGGCCAACATAATTTCAACTAGAAATATTTATTTCAACAGCTGATTGACGTGGCCCTGGTTATCCTAGCTCTATGCATGTAGCAGAAATACTGGTGTGTGTGTGTATGTCTGTGTGTGCGTCTGTGGGCGTGCTTGGTGTGTGTAGTATCCGGGTCTAGGAAGAGACTTAATAAGCTGGTGGGAAGAGCTGGCTCTGTCCTGGGCAGTACACTAGAGCCTGTCGAGGTGGTAGGGGAGAGGAGGATGTTGGACAAATTGGAATCCATCAGGTCCAATTCCTCTCATCCTCTCCATGAGACAGTGGCAGCGCAAAACAGTTCCTTTAGTAAAATATTATTACACCCAGCATGTAAGAAGGAACGTTTCAGAAGGTCTTTTATTCCATCTGTCATAAGACTCTATAACACATCGGTTATGAAATATTGTGCTACCAAAAAATCACTTCAACTAAATTAATAATGCAATACTTGAATTTCATAATGTGCATTTTCCACTGTACATATGTGACAAAGTATTTTTTATTCTGTAGTGAGGCACCTCTTGGCCACATTGATTGTGTAGCTCATGGGTGTGTGCAGTTTCTGCCCTTATGGCATGACATTGTAATCACAGTATGATTTATTTATATTTATTTTATTTTCTATTATTTTATGAATGTATGATTGTTGGATACTTTATACTTTTTATTTTATTATTGCATACTTTAGATTCCATGGGCTGTTGTAACAGGTTAATTTCCCATGCATGGGATGAAATAAAGTTCTTATCTTATCTTATAGAGCTTCACTTCCGACGGCGGCGCTATATTTTTCCGCTCCGTCACACAGAGGTGAAACGGGGCGCATCCCGGCTCACGCGGGCCAGACAGGTGGCGGCGGGGTGAGGTGCCCGTCTAACCCTTGACTGACACTCCTTATACCCGCTACGCGCCTGCCACAAATACACACACCTGCTCACCAGCACCTCAACCTGCTGTCTCCCTCTCCCTCTGGAGCCACCCACACCTGGATGTGATTGAACCCTCGACAGCGAGTGACAACATCACAACATCACCGTTTAGCATTCCCCGGCTTTCAGTCCATCTGTTAGTCGGCATCAGTGGATCTTAACCCTGCAAACCTCGCTCACCGATCCTATTCATAACAATTTGTTACAAAAGACAGGAAATTTGTAGGATTTTTGGGGGACTTATTTTCCTGTTTTTTACAATGACCAAGTCATTTTGAATCCCCCCCTCTCATTGTGTACGGAAAATACGGCAGAAGATATATTAAAAATGAATTATGGGTTTTGAAACCATAAAGGGCTAACTGAGTCCATATTTACAATTTAATGTCCGCATTTAAAACATATTTTATTTAAGTTGAGTTTTGGATTTGGATCAATCCATATCCCTACAACGTCAACCCCTTACATCACTTTCTTCCAAAACAACTAATTTCACGGCTTGGTTTTCCTTTAACATTGACATGAATATCAATATGACTCACGATAACTCTAATCGTTCTGACCACTTGGACAGGGGGCGGGCTGAGGCCTACCTTTCCGCTTGGAGTCGCGTCTGACAGTACCCGGCCTGAGCGCTGGCTGCAGCTCGGTCTCTGTTGACATCCTCAGGCTCCACGCGGGCTGGCCTCGACTCCACAGGGCACTGCTGGGCTCGGAGGGCTCCGGTTCACGGCCGCGTCGATGCCACGGGTGTTAGTGCACGAGTGCGTGCGTATGGGCGGGCGCCGGAAGAGCGGAGGGGGAGGCGCCAGGTGTGTGCGTGGGCACACAGGAGGCTCATGGGAGAAAGGGGAGGGACCCTAGCCCTGACAAGACATCCCACATGCGGCCAAGGAGAGCTGGAGAGTGGGGGGGAGGGGGGGTTGGAGAGGAGGAGGAAAAAAGCAGCAGAAAGAAAAGAAAGATGTTCTGTTAGGTCACACTCTCGTTCTCTCACTCCCCGGTGAGGGTAGTGGGAGCAAAGCGTCTCATCTGGTATGCCGATGAGCAAGTTGTTTTTGTTGCTGTAAGCCTTGAGTCCTGTGATGGCCATGATAATATTTAGGGCCGGACATCTACTGAACCTCCTGATCTCTCAGACTGTATTAGGACAGAATCCTAGCAATCCCAACCATGAACCCTTCCTTACTAAGCCGAACCTTTTGATGAATCCAACTCTCACCTAACTTCCCTTTGGCTAGTGTCCTTCTCCATGCTAATTAACAATTATTTTAGAGCTGCTGTGCCCAGCAGCTCTATTTTAAGACTTAAAATATGCAATGGTGGGGGTTGGCAACAGACGCGAGCCAACTTCGGAAACCGACGTCTTCCAGCCAACTGTCCTTGAATTTGCACCTACCCATTGTCGCAGACTAGCTAGCAAGCGCGCAGATAATCGTTTATATATGCAGCTAGCAAGAAAGAAGCCTCTCTACATGTCCTTCCTGGAAAGCTCCCCGAGAAAAATAAATAAAAAATAGTCCTGCCCCGACAAATTTAAGACCTTGAGTTACGGTATTTAAGACCAGTATATGACATTTGTAACAAATGTAAGACTTTTTAAGGCCTTAAATTTAGAAACATGAATTTAAGACTTTTTAAGACTTTTTAAGGATCCGTGGGCACCCTGGAATGTGACTATTGTTATTTATTAAACGGCTCTTCTCACTGCTGTTGAATGCTCCATTGACTTGCATGGGCCTTCACAACTTCCGGTGGTGAATGGCAGTGTTGTGCCTGAACGGCGCGCGTTCATTGAACGATAGTTCATGAACTCGTTCATATTTTGGGCGAACGTGAACTGAACGTACTGTATTACTGCCTGATGAACGTTACTGTTAACTTGTTCATTCTTGTGACTGTGAACGGCACGCTCACTCGGTTTAACTTCGTTCAATAGGGGGGTTATTTGTTTATCAACACGGTGGATGGCTCGCAGAACGCCGTGTTGTTCGACCGGTTGCCATTGTTATCTCTGTGTGGTTAATTTGCAGTTGCGTGTTGTCAGCTTACTGTTACATTAAACTGTAATCAGAGAGCGCGGTTGTATGCTATAGACCCTATAGTATCTGCCGTATAAAGGCTGGGACGAATGTGAAATTATAAATATGTACACTTGATGTTGAAAGTATAGACCGTCGCGATTCCCATTGAAACGAATGGCGCAGTGATTATTCCTCAAAACGAGAGCTGTTAAATTGTATTCAGACAACGCGGTTGTATGCTATAGACCCTAGAGTATCTGTGGTATAAAGGCTGAGATGAATTTCGAATTATGAATATGTACAATCCATAACGTTAGCTCTCTGGCTCATAGCTCAGCGGACTAGAATACCTCCTAGAATCATTGCTTGTTGACCGGAAACGGAAAGGGGGGCTGTTTACGTTTGGTTGTAGTCTTTTCGCTCGGTTCTCCGTCCCAACAGTAGGGCTAGAACCGAGCAAAAAGACTACAACCAAGCGTGAACAACCTTTCCGTTTCCGGCCAACGAGCAATGAGTCTTCCAAAAGAAATCAATGGGATTTACAAAATGCCCTAAATGTGCAATAAAACACGATAGAAACTGTATTTCGCTAGGATACTTGCAACATATTGGAAAAAAGTAGGGATGCACCGATATGAACATTTTGACCGATACCGATATCCGATATTAAAATTGCTGTTATGGCCGATAACCGATATTTACCGATATTGATATTGGTATAAAAACAAGTTTCTATGATGATTTTGTATACTGAAGAACATGTAAACACTGTGAATATGAAAAAGTTATTTCTTTCTTTATTTTCCAAAACTTCAAAATACATTGTTTCTTCAACAAGTTACAGGGCATCCATAACAAACACAAGTTACTTACAGTGTTAGTTTTAGGCTACTTTTACAACTTGCACCTATGAAATAGTTTGGATCCTAAATCACAATCACAAATCCCAAAATCCCGATCACAAATCAAAATATCTTGACAAGGTTTTATAACTTAAATGAAATTTGCCAATATTCATGGAAACCAGACACTTGTCTAATAAATTACAAAAAGTGTTTCAAGTTTAAGTCAATTTCAACTCAAATCTGTGAAATAGGCTAAATCAAATAGTTGGTTGGTTGTAGTCTTTTCACTCGGTTCTAGCCCTACTGTTGATCCGGAGAACCGAGCGAAAAGACTACAACCAAATATAATCATGTCCGGTTCTGGTTCCGGTTTCCGTTTCAATGGGATTAAGGAACGCCAAATAAAACACAACAGAAACTGTATTTCGCTACGATACTTGATGATGTTGTTAATACCGGAATTGTCCTTTAAACATGCGCTGATCACGTGAACGTACAACTTTTTTTTTATCAGCCGATCCGCGGATCACTTTCGTCCCGAACCGTGAGGGTTGATCCGTACGTATCACGGGAAACCCGTGAACCGTTGCACCACTAGTGGTGTTGAATGATTTGACACGGCATCCTCCGCGCATTACTTTAGTACTGCATATTGCAATTCGAGTACCTTCATTTGAGACCGTAAAAAACATCCAAACCGCCGACATTGATTCTTTTCAGTTAAGGTGACAAACACTCCTGTACTGCCTCTCCGTGAGTCTCTGGCTGCGTCACTGACACTGTCACATGACCAAACAAGCTGCGCATGGGCAAAAAACACACACAACGGCAACTAGACGGAAATAAATATTGGCTGTTAATATCGGACCAGTTTTACTTATCGGGCCGATGCCGATATCACTGCCGATATATCGTGCATCCCTAGAAAAAAGAACTATGAACTAGTTAATTCTTTGGAACTGTGAACTTAGTTCAAATTTTTGAATTATGAACGTTTAACTGTATACCTCATTGTACAGTTCATTTTAAAATAAACAGATTGATTTCATACAAATCATAAAATCCTCTCCCTGTTTCATTGTGTGTGCGTGTAGCCGAGGTGCGTGCATGCGTGGGGGGTTCTTGATTGACCGATTTTCGAATATTATTCGAATACTTCTCAGCGAATATCAAATAGTATTTTTGCCAGAAATGCACATCCCTAGCACACAGATTTGAAAAGGTACCATCCAGGTGTTACTATCACTGTTGCGGTGGAAAAAACTATTCCAACAACCCCTGTCTGGGAATTCAGAAATGCAAATGCCATAACCAAGTTATTTGTGTTTTCATTGCTGCTGATCTACGGCCATTCTCCGTTGTTAACAAAAAAGCAGTTTTTTTTAATTTTCCCCTTAACTATGAACTGTACCGTACCGTACCGTGCCTTAAAAACCGAGGTACGTACCAAACCTTGACTTTTGTGTACCGTTACAGTAAACCGAGTATATACGTGAACACACTCCAAAAATAAACAAGATAACACCTTTGCCGGGATTCATTCGTTTTTATTTGCAGTTTATTTGTTTTTATTAGCGTGACCAGATGACAGTCACGCTAATATTACACACACACACACACACACACACACACACACACACACACACACACACACACACACACACACACACACACACACACACACACACACACACACACACACACACACACAAACACACACACAAACACACACACACAAACAGACAATTAAATACATGCATGCTCCTCCTCTTTCTCTCCCATATGCAAAGACAGCAGAAGGAGACAGCTGCAGGCTGACAGGCTGCATGAAAAAAATATCTACCAAGTTAGTCTTCACCTCTCTTTAGACATTCGCTCTTGACCTCTTTTTCAGTCTCTCTCTGTCTCTAACTCTGTCTCCCACACACAGACACGTACTCTCTAACCCATTTCCATCTCTCTCTCTCTCTCTCTCTCTCTCTCTCTCTCTCTCTCTCTCTCTCTCTCTCTCTCTCTCTCTCTCTCTCTCTGTCATGCCCTCCCTCTCTCTCCGTGTCACTCTCCCTCACTGGCAGAAGAAAGGCGGAGAGCAAAATGAAATAGGGCCGGGGTTTTCTCAGCAAAAAAAAACAGGACAGGCAGTAGAGTGCCTCCGCTTTTTAGTCTTCCTTCTCCTTCACTGGGCTGTGAGTTTCCTGCCTGAATAGGAGGCCCCCTCCCACCCCCATCCCCCACAAACCCCTTTAAGCCTCAGGCAAGAGCAGCAGATGAATTGAGAGGCCTTTAATTTGCCACAGACAGAAGAGAACAGAGTCCATTTAATTCTGTCGGCAGAGGCCATGTCGGCAAAACGCTGACAATATTCTTTATCTGGTCCAAACACACTGGGAAAACGTGTGAGTCGCTCCAATTACAGCAGGCTTTATCAGCCGCACTGTTCCACCAAATGGGTGGGGAGATGGGAGGGGGGGAGAGAGGAAAGGTCTGGAGGGGGGGGGACTTTTGTAAAGTGAGGCGAAAGCAGGAGTAAGGGGATGTAGGAGGAAGAGAGAGGGGAGAGGGTCTGAGAAAGAGTTGAGTAGGAAAATAAGCCGGAGAGGGTGGGTGGACATAGAGAGAGAGAGAGGGAGAGGGAGGGGGAGAGAGAGGGAGAGGGAGGGGGGAGAGAGAGAGAGAGAGAGAGAGAGAGAGAGAGAGAGAGAGAGAGAGAGAGAGAGAGAGAGAGAGAGAGAGAGAAAGAGACAGCGATGACATTGGCATGGCTTCGGCAACTTACAGCCCAAATGCTCCAACCCCACCACCCCTTATTGACATCCTGTCTGCCTACACACTAGGGGTGTAACGATACATTTGTATTGAACAGAATCGGCACGGACGTCACGGTTCGGTGCATGGATTTACACAGAGAAGTATAAAGTTGAATAAAACTGTAGTGCAAATTTATTAATGTAATGCGGAACTAATGTTAGATACGAGAGTTGATCAGGGACAACACATGGCGCGTTTCCATTGGAGGGTGAGGATAAGTTCAGTTCGCTAAGGTGAGGCCATTATAGAATGGACACCCAAAATGGGCTCCAAAATAGCGCCCATTCATTCCGATGTAAACTGCTCAATGGCGCAGGGCAACATCACAGAGAGATATGCTTCCGCATCATGGGAGCCTAGCCACGCCCAGTTCATGACGTACCGGATGCAGAAATATTCTGGTTTTTTAGCATTGTTGCATTGTAGCATCATAAGCGAGAGGTCTGAGCGATCGCAGTCCCATTGTTTACCGACCATGGAAGTATAAGTTAACTTTATGAATATGAAAGATTGCTCCATATAACATATAATACCAACAACATAATAAATGTATGTTGGCCTAGAAAGCAATACATTTCAATGTTATTGCTTAAGAAACAAATTCCATATTTATGAAAAATGCAATCAATAATAGCTCATCATAGCTAAACAAGCAAATGAAAAATTAAATTTACTAACACAACTGAAATGTTTATTAGGCTATTAACAATATTATAAAAATGATACCGTAATGCACCCGTTCTTTGTCTTAGGATCTTTTGAATAAATGGATCAATAAATGGTGAATCGCAATGATCGCAAGCAGAGGAACGTGAGAGTCATTGAGCAGCAGCTTAACCAGTCTAAAAATCCAGCCTTCTGTGTTTGACATCACATCCGGTCTTAGAGCATTCATAGCGTTCCTGTTCTATTTCATGCAGGCTACGACGTCTAGGCTTCGCCTTATTGGCTTGTCCCGTGCGCGTGGTTGCGCGCACTGAAAATGTTCAACTATGCACCAATCACATTCCCAAGGCATCGCGTATAAGGCGGCGCAAACCGCCGCACATCCTCCCTTTTCTTCAGCCTTTGTACTGATCAACGGAAAACGAAGATATGACTTCCATTAAGGTGACCGGTGGCAGCGGCGTGGGCGAGGCCACGGACCAACAGCCCTTTTCAGGGCCACTGGAGAGCGCTCCTGTAAGAGCTGGCGGGCCCTTTTCAGGGCCTCAGTGCGCCTCCTGTCCCACCTCCCTGGCTCCGGGTGACGGACACCGGGCGTGTTTCAGGTGCCTCAGCGCTGAACACGCCTTGGTTGCCCTCGCCTGCCGCGCCGCCTGCCGCGCGATGCCTGAAGAGGGGCTCCTCTCCAGGCACCTATTTTTCTCCCCGTCTGTGTTTCTCGCTGAGGCCATCGACATCTTCGAGGCCGAAGTTCCGGATGCCCAGCGCTTCGAGGTTGACGACGTCGCCTCCTTGGACGACGTCTTTCCTGACTCTGAGTCCGAGTTCTCCCGCTCCGGGGCTTCCACCGAAGCCACTATCGTCCCGAGGGAGAGACCGCGCCGGATGACCGATCTTTTCGGCGAGATCATGGGTGAGGCGGCGGCCATCAAGGGCATCCCTATGCCAGCCCCGCCACTCGCCCCCATGTCGGATGAAATGCAGGGCGAGTGTTTTCGCACCCTGTCTTCCTCCCGGCGGGTTGCCCAGTCCCCCCTGTTCCCACCGGTTCAGCACCTTTTCACCGCTGCGGGTGGGGACAACTCTACTCTGAAGGCCCCGGTGAGGGCCTTCACTGTCTTCACCAACGTGGAAGGGTGGGCTGATACTCAGGCGAGGGGACTCGCCTGGAGCCTTCTCTTGCAGCGCTTCTCTGTCCGGGCGCCGGATGGCGTCCTAACGAGAAGCCGCTGCCCCCCGACCGCCTCCAGAAGCAGATTGCCGGCCTGACGGACAGGGTGTTCGTCTGTGCCTCGCAGTCTGCGGCGGCGGTCAACAACATCGCCTTGCTCTCCTCTGCCCTAGTCTCCTTGTCGGCTGGCAGGGAGACTTACGGCCCGGAGGAGGCCGCGAGATGCCTGGCGGTTTCCCGCTTCTCCAGCGCCATCCTTCAGCTGTACCAGCCAGTAGCCGTTTCGGCCGGCCAGCATATGGCGTGAGCCACAATGATCCAGAGGGCCATATGGCTCTCTCATACCGCGGTTCCGGAGCGAGAGCGGGCCAGCCTCGTCCAGGGCCCATTAGCTCCGGATGGAATATTTGGGCCCCGGTTCTCGGAGGTGCAGGCCGGTTCCAGCGCTCCTGGGGGCCGCCTCCGCCTCCAACCCCGATGCCGCAGCAGCAGTCGCAGCAGCAGCAACAACAGCAGCCACCGCCGCAGCCGGGGAGAGCAGCGCCGCGGGGCCAGAAGTTCCGCAAACTTGCTCCCACTTTTTCTTATTTTAACAATAAAGAAAAGAAAGACCGTTCAACCGAACAGCAGTAAATACACCCTAAAGAGCGATATTTCTTTAGATTACCTCTTTCCCCCCCCCCCCTCAGCCACATGGCTGTAGAGTGGCGGCCGGACGGCGTGTTTACATAACCTCTGGTTCCCTTTGAGCTTCGTGGGCGGGCTGGAGACTCATTAAAGGAGCCCGTGGATACGGACGCTTGTACTCGTTTCCTAGTTTCCCACATAATCCCCTCTACCTCCCTTCTACAGTCTGTGGAAGGCGAGAAGACGGGTCTGCGTGCTGTGGTTACAGCCAGCGGACAACGCACGGTCATGAGTGCTACGGCTAGACGGCTCGTTGCCTGTTCAGCGGACATGAGCGCGGCGTCTAGACAGATCGCTGTTTGTACAGCGACTAGTTCTGTGACGCCTCCACGCTCGCTGAGCCTCCTCCCTTTCATGGGATGCCCCCCTTGGTCCACACACTGTGTGGAGGCGGTAGGGGCCGAGGAATACGGGTTATTCCTGGACGGCGTTCCTCAGCTGTCAGCTCGCCCTCTCTCCGACCGCTATGCGTGTTGGCTAGAGCGGTGCGTTCTACCACCGCTCTAGTGGTTGGACAACACGTTGAGATAGGGTCATCCCATACAGTTCAAGCGCCGTCCCCCACCCTTTATGGGGTTGGTGTAGACCAGGCTACGGGATCCGGCGGCAAGCACGGCTCTGGCAGCAGAGGTGGCCGGTCTCTTGGAGAATGGGGCCATCACTGTCGTTCCCCCCCACGAGTAACATCGAGGGTTTTACTCCCGCTACTTCCTGGTTTCCAGAAAGTCAGGGGAGATGAGACCTATTCTGGATCTTCGCGTGTTCAACAGATTTGTTGCCGCGAGGAAATTCAGAATGCTCACTATCAGACCGCTGCTCCGATGTGTGAGAGAGGGCGACTGGTTCACATCCCTGGATCTCAAGGATGCTTACTAACACGTCCCTGTTAGGCGCACAGGAGGTTTCTCCGTTTTACCTTTATGGGGGTGGCGTACGTGTACCAGTGCCTGCCATTCGGCTAAAGCTTCCCGCTCCCCGGCCGGCAGATAGTCTACTTGGGGCTTTGCCTAGACTCAGCCGCCATGACGGCGATGCTCTCGCCTCCTCGGCGAGACACCATCCTGTTGGCGCTCTCTCGCTTTCGCGTTCTAAGAAATGTGACCCCGCTGGCCACTATGTGCCTGTTAGGGCTGATGGCAGTCGCCCATCCCGTGGTTCCCCTGGGTCTGC
The DNA here is from genome assembly GCF_902167405.1 of Gadus morhua. Lineage (NCBI taxonomy): Eukaryota > Metazoa > Chordata > Actinopteri > Gadiformes > Gadidae > Gadus > Gadus morhua. The sequence goes on along the minus strand of NC_044059.1, from coordinate 17,244,031 downwards.
TCTTTATGCGCAGACTCCAGCGGCGGTTTGCTCGCCAACGGTTGGACCCCGTGTGACACAAGCTCAGGGTGCTCCTCCTACCCCGTTCAGTGTCACCGGACCTGGAATATTGGGGAAACCCCCCCGCCCTTCTCAGGGGCATTCCCCTGGGCAGAGTGACTTCCTACGTCGTGGTCTTCACGGACGCCTCGTTGACGGCTTGGGGAGGAACGTGCCTCTCTCACTCGGTGGGAGGCGAGTGGCGCACGCCCCCTACAGTCCACATAAATGTGCTGGGACTCGTCGCTGTGAGGAAAGTGCTGTTGCATTTCTTTCACCTGGTGCGTGGGCGCCACGTTCTGATCAGGACAGACAGTGTGTCGGCGGCAGCATACATATACAAACAGGGGGGAGTGCGCTCCTCTGCCTCCACCAAAAGGCGGTCGAGCTCTGGCTTTGGGCTCATCAGTATCTCCTCAGTCTGAAAGTCTTGCACATCGCGGGAGCCCAGAACTTCGGGGCGGACCTCATGTCTCGCGGCTTTCCCGGCAGCGACGAGTGCCGGCTGCATCCCAACATTGTCAGACTGATCTGGCAGAGGTTCGGGACGGCTCAGGTGGACCGGTTCGCGTGCAGGGAGAACACACACTGCAGGTTGTGGTTCTCTCTCGACCCTCGGGATCTTCCCCCGTTGGGGGTGGATGCGTTGGAGCACACACTTTGGCCGCGGGTTCTCTTGTATGCGTTTCCTCCGCTCCAGCTGATCCTTCCTCTTCTGGAACGGGTCAGACAGGAGAGATTGTCCCTGGTTATAGTGGCTCCGGAGAACCGCTCTGCTCTGTGGTTTCCAGAGCTGGCGGCGCTCTCAAGGATGGCGCCGTGGTCGGTACCGTTCAGAGCGGATGCGCTAACACAGGCCCATGGGACGGTGCACCACCCGCCCGATGTATCGGGACGGTTGTTGGTCTGGCTCCTGAGAGGTTGAAAAAAGTTTGCCTGAAGCGGTTATCAACACTATTCAGGGTGCTCGTGCGCCTTCTACTTCTTCCCTCTATGCGGCGAAGTGGTACGCTTTCTCTGATTGGTGTGACAGGAATCACGCTGTCCCATCCCATTGCGAGGTGGGAAGCGTGATTGCGTTTCTACAGCATTTATTGGAGAAAGGTTTGGCTTTCTCCACTATCAAGGTCTATGCGGCAGCTGTTTCGGCTGGCCATGCGGGCTGTGATGGTGGACCGATCTTCAGCCATCCACTGGTGAAGAGGTTCTTGCGTGGGGCTAGACAGGTTAGGCCTGTTTCGTGCATGCTTACACCACGCTGGGATCTCCCCACCGTGTTGCGCGGGTTGCCCAGGGACCCTTTCGAGCCCGTCTCAGGCCCCTTTGGATGCCCTGTCTTTTAAAACGGCACTCTTATTGGCTTTGGTTTCTGCCAAGCGGGCCTGTGAGTTGACCGCTCTGTCTGTCAGCCCGAGCTGCTTTTTGCTTAACGAGGACAGCTCCTTTGCACTGCTCAGACCTAATCCTGCGTTCCTCCCTAAGAACATTAATAGTTCTTTCCGTTTGAGAGATATTGTGCTTAAGGCTTTTCACCCCCCGCCTCATTCTAGTGAGGCGGAGGCGGAGTTGCATCTCCTGTGCCCTGTGCGGGCGCTGGCTATGTACTTGAAACGCTCGGCCGCGTTCCGCTCCACGCAACAGTTGTTTGTGTGTTATAGCGACGCTAGCAGGGGCCGCACTCTCTCTGAACAGCGGTTTTCTCGCTGGATATGTAAGGGTGTTTGCTTAGCCTACGCTCGGCAAGGCTTAGCGCCACCATTGGGCGTTAAAGCTCACTCGACACGGGGCATGGCCGCTTCAACGGCTCTACTCAGAGGCGTTCCGGTGGAAGACATTTGCGCGGCTGCGTCTTGGTCTTCCCCTGGCCCCTTTGTTTGTTTCTACATGTTAGACATGTCCAGGGGCTCACTCGGCAACTCTGTGTTGGAGTCCTGTGCCCCTTCTACGGCTTAGGAATGAAGGCATGATCTTTTAAGCGGCATCGTTGAAATTCCTCTTGGCGGATGGCGAGTTGGACTTGTATGCCAGTATTTCTCTCCCTCCGTTTTTCAAATGGAAAGCGGAGTGGAGAAGCTCCTTATTGGAGAGTCGAACTTCGTAGCTCCGCCCCCGGTGGTAGCGGACCTAATGGAAACCGTATTACTCTGGTTTTTCCCTTCACTTTCATGGATTCCATGAAGGACGGGTTGGGGCCGGAGGCTTTGCAGACTCACTTTTTTCTCTTGATCATCGCCTTGCTTGATCTAGGAGGAATTAGTTTTTTATTAAGCTGTTGTGTTTTGCACATCCTCAGCTTTTTTGAGTCTTGTGTGCCCTGGTGACTTAAGCTTCTTGACTGGGGTCCAGCAGGAGTACATTGATTGGGCTCCGCTCGCAGCTTCACCTTAGCCCATAAGGCGAAGCCTAGACGGCGTAGCCTACATGAAATAGAACGATAGTTATGATATTATAACTCTAATTCTATGATTGTAGGCGTAGCCGTCTAGTTTCCCACCTGCTGTACCCTCCAAATGCTGAAGAATAGCGTGAAGGATGGGCGGCGGTTTGCGCCGCCTTATATGCACGGTGCCGAGGGAATGTGGGCGGTGCCCACGTTGATTGGTGCATAGTTGAAAAATGTCAGTGCGCGCAAGCACGCGCAAGCACGCGCACGGGACAAGCCGATAAGGCGAAGCCTAGACGGCTACGCCTACAATCATAGAACTAGAGTTATAATATCATAACTATCGTTCGTCTTTGTGATTGTGTCATGAAATTGGCTAGTCGTTGTTTATTGTTAGCTACATAGCCTCTTCAGCAAACCAGCCCGAAAACAAACAACACAACTTAACATTGTATTGCATCGCAGAGCAAGACCATGCAATGCATTAATTGGTGACCGGAATAAAGTAGCAAAGTAATCAAGTGTGTAAGAGCATTTAAAATCGACATTAAAATGACCTACGTGGTACAAATACAAAAAAAAAAGAATCTCTTAACGGGCACATCTATTTGGTTGAGAGCATCATCACTGCTCTTGTGGGGTATACTACGAACCTCGCTGAACATACCCAGGCTTTCTTGGGAAAACCTGGCTCGACAGAGACGCAACTCGCGATCAGAGTTAAATGGTACTACGAAGCTCATTTAGGATTAGGTTAGTCGAGCCAGGTTTTACGCTTCAGGTTCAAGGCGTGTTCACGTGAAAGGGGAGTTTATCGCGTCATTTTACTCACCTTTACAAACTGGATGGATCAAGCAGTCTATATAAATGCATGTAAGTGAAAAGATTCTGCATATTGTCGATAAAATAACGAAATAAGCACAAAAACACAATTCCATAACCTTTCGTGAATAAGTATTCCATATGCATGAGAATTGGGACTTTTTAAGTTTAAAGTAAAGGCGCGTCACTTGGGAGATGAACCCAGCACGCAGATATTCAAGACTGACGCGCTACCTCCACACAATGCGCAACGGTAAGCATTATCTGCATAAGGTCCAACAAGGACAATCAAATAGCGAATACCCTCTGATGAGAACCTGTATCTCTCATAAAGAATATTCTCAGGCCATGCCAAGGGATCGGTCCCGAAAGAGCCTCTGTCGGAGAGACCCCTGTAAAATAAGGGCTCCGAGGTCCACGGGTACACCCAGTAATGGTGAAGCCATTGTCAATGGAGGGGCGAAGAAGCTGCGCACGCCGATCTAACCTGATAGACTTAGCTGAAAACCTGCTCCCGACCAGGTTTGGTTGAGAGCATAAGTCACCATGGTGATACAGCGACGCTAAAAGAGATAGACTTTCGTGGCCCACTTAACCCAGGCTTTGAGCGCAACATACCTCGCTAACCCACTAATCGAGGTTTGTAGTACAGGCCACTGGTCTACTCTCAGATTTTTGAAAGATGAAGACAAAAAGGGGACGTGCCTTCGACAAATGCCGCAAGAAAGCTGGGAGATCTTCGACTTTCGACTCGGAAGTCTGGCGTTCAGGATTCGGATTCAGGAACACACCATTACAACAAACATGTTATCCGCGAGGTATTTTTGGACAACGGCGAAAGCTTAGTTGATTGAAGATTTATTTATTGATCTTTGTTTATTGTGCGCGTTCATCTTTTTCCTTGGATTTATTAGCAGGCTACACCGTGTCGGGCTGCAATGAGGTCACAATGCTAAAATGTAGCTGACGCGGCTATCGACATTCGGCTTAAACCCCCCCCCTCCACCAAGGGTACTGTCGGCGGTAGAAACACGAGCCGTAACTGAGCTGCGCCAAACCGCACCTTCACTACTCCACCAAGCCACATTCTTTGTACATTGCATTTTCATAAATAAGACATGATGCATTTCCAGTTTTATAACTGATTGTCTCATTTTGTTTACAAGTTGCAGATGGAGTCTGGAGATGATGTGGGGTACTTATTGTTTACTGTTTACATCTTATATTACACAGTTCAGGCTGTTGCAGCTAGCTCAGGAGAGAGACTGTATGACACTAGGTGGTACAACCTGAGACATGCACAATAAAAAAGGGTTGGGGTTATTTTTTTTCTTTTCCGTTCATTGTACCAAACTCGTACCGAACCGTGATGTCTGAACTGAGGTATGAACCGAACTGTGATTTCAGTGTTTGAAACTGAAACTACAAGCCCAGCAACATTAAAAAACAGACTTCAACCCTAAAACCAGGGTTGTCTCTAATCATATTCATCGGTACCCCAGCGGGGAAGCGGAGCATGGCAGAGTTTTTTTAAGTCTGCGTGAGCCTGTTCACGTGTTTCAGATGTATTTATAGGGGTAGTTCAGAATTTTGGACATAGATTCCCAAGATAGCCTTGGTGTTCTTTATCATTGGAGACAGTTTTCAACACATTTTATGCAGTCCTTCTAGTTGCAGAGTTTGCTCGTGCTAGGCTAGCGCATGGCAACGGGCAATGCCTGCTAATAAAAACAGTCTTATCCACCCACTCCACAGTACACCCGAGGCAAATCAACTATGAAATGTGTTAAACTGTCTCCAATGATAAAGAACACCAAGGCTAACAACTTCGGAATCAGGCCCTATGTCCAAAATTCCGAACTGCCCCTTTAAGACCACGGCTCCACTAATGAAACAGACTTGAAGCCAGACTGCAGAAAGAGGGCAGAGCGTGAGAAATGGGCTGCATGGAAGCACGCCGGCAGACGACACGACAGGCTCCAGACGTATGATGTGCTTCTCTGGAGGCCAACAGAGAAAAGCATTTCTCATCTAGGTCTCCCGGGGGGTACGAAAAAACACATAGCAATGATGAGATTCAGCTGCGCAAAACGCCAACGGCGGGTGTCAGAGCAGCGGTTTGTGGGGAGAATCGTGGTAGAAGGGTGCCCTCATTCAATGGGTCATCTGCATTCAGTGCATGGGCTTACCATGCTCAAGTATGGGGTTTGGTATAAGGAGGAAAGAGAAGAGAAGAGGGGAGAGGAGAGGAGGGGAGGGTAGAGGTGGGTAGAGGAGGGGAGCGGAGAAGAGAGGAGAGAGGCAGGGTGGAGGGCATAATATGCCTGAATGGTGGGGAGGGGGGTGCATGTTTCATTAAATAGCATGTGGCCTTACTGCCAACCAAATAATAATTATTGGTTGGTAAGAATGTCTCTCTCTGGTTGTTTCATTCTCCCCTCTCACTCTCTGTCTCCCTATCCTTTTCTCTCTCCCCTCTATCACTATCTCTCTATCTCTCTCTCAGGGTAATTGTGTTCTACCGTCAGGCTCAGAGCTAGACTAGCAGATCCGTCTTGTTTTCCTTCCAACAGACTAATGACCAGCCTCTCTCTCTCTCTCTCTCTCTCTCTCCCCCCTCTCTCTCTCTCTCTCACTCCCACTCACTCTCTGAGGGACAGACCCCTTATACCGCCCCGCTCTATCCATTACTCCTTATTTACTTCGCTCCCCCCCCGCCCCCAAGCTTCCCTGATGGAGTTGCATTTGTTGATGAATAACCAGCATAACAGCCCCGCACAGGCTAAAGGTCACACATCCAGGCATCTATGGCCTCCGTTAATAATAAAGTGCTTTTACGACGACAGACTGGGACATAGAGTCATCAAAGCCAGCAAGCGAGCCGATCAAGGAAAAAGACATTCCTTCCAGAGGTGAAATAAAGTACATCGGTTGTTTGAGCGCAATTGTTGAAACAGTCAAGCGGCACAAAATCTAAAAACTTGGCATCCAGCTTTCAAATAACTTACAATCAACACTTACAATCAACACAATCAACAACCCAAAACGAATGTGTTTGAGCAGCAGCAAGGCAGCGCTAGACGAAGCCCGAGCAGAGAGTAGTCCACTTCAACACTTAACCTACCAGCTGTTTAGGAGTCCATGGGGATAATGTCCACACGCCTATCTGCCCCACTGGAAGACCAAGCAGTAAGTGGGGAAAGAGCCGCCGGTGAGAGGTAACAACACTGAAGAGAGGGAGGACAGAGGATCAGGGGGGAAAGAGAGCACGCAGGAGACGACACGCAGAGAGAATGACAGGCTGATCGCTAGAAGAGGAGATAAGACGAGCGAATGGGGTAAAGATTAGTTCCTTAGAGGACTTTGACCAACTACTCCTTTCTGCACGTAGCCTACTCCAGCCCATGTGGCTTTCCTGTTAACAATACCAACATATCTTCAATAAACATCTGTATGATAAGGGTATATAATGACTCAACCTGTTTTTGAAGACACAAAAAGGTCAATATTGGATATCAGTTGGATAGGACGACTATGGAAAGGCATTGATATGTACTCCGAAATGCTTATACATTCTAAATATTGTGGCCAACTGAGGTTTTCTATGGTAATACAAGATATGGTGCAAGCCTAAAACTACTATTACTTCAAATCAAACCTGAGATTTGTGTTATATGTTTGTTGGGTTATACATTATATTCATGGCTTTGCAATACCTAAAAGATGATTAACGCTAATATTAATTATTGCCAAGCCTTAGTTTACAGACATTCGAAGACAAAACAAATAATAACAATGAAAGTAATTTCCCTCAAGGAGGCAACGAAACACAAGCAAATGTACTCAAAAGATCTACCTCGAACCTCTCCTGTATCATAGCATCCTAGGCGGCTAAGAGCGGGATGCAGCCATGTGCAGAGCGCTTGATGTGAAGCGTGAAGGTTCAAACCCTGTTTCCGGCATGACAACATCCCATCAGGAGGCTAACACACAAACAACAAGCACAGGGACAAGAGCGCTATTCTGGAAATGGCTCCCTGCCTGCCGTCATGACTGCCAGGAGGAAGGCACAGCAGGCACAGGCCTCACAACACAAACAGTAAACACACACCAATGCGTGTGCACACACAAAGACACACACACTCACGCACAAAAACAGTTAGCTATCCCTCCCAAATCGTCCACAAGTAACGACTCCCCTCGTAAAACAAAACATGCAAGCATGTCAATACTGCATATGAACACAGGCATGCATGTGCACACAAATACACACTGTCTGACCATTAATCGATTCTTCGATGCATCGCGATTCTCGCTAGAACGATTCTGTCTCGATGCAGATAATTTAATAATCGGAATTAATTAATTATTATTATTTTTTTTATTTTTTTTGCCTGCTGCAACATTCTGTTCGCCAGAGAGGGATAATTTTTGTAATTTTAAAATTATTGAATTTATCTTCAGTGTGTATTGGCCAATCTGAGTTGTCTTGACACGATTGTGATTCAGCCTACGCATAACATGCATGCAAACTCACAGCCAGACACCAGAGGGGTGTTCCACGAACGGAGGTTTAACAAACACTGAGTTAACGCTGAACTCTAGGTTGATTGACCCTGTGCCGACCAACCCAGAGTTTTCGGTTCCACAGCAGCGGTTATGCATTAGTTCAATCAACTCGGGGTTGGTTAACACAGGGTTGTGCGCGTCCACGCCAAACTTAAAAAGACGTGATGTATGGATCATGGAAACCCTGATCGATATGGCGAAACGGGCCGCTTATTTCAATGAAATGGAACTCCAGGTTCTCCTTGAGAGCTATGACGAGGAGAAGGACATTATCACAAGAAAAGGGAACGCTAAAACCTCTGGAACCCGGAGAACCAAAGCCTGGCAGCGGATCGCTGACCGCGTAAATGCGTTAGTTACACGTCAAAAGCATGATCCTTAATATTTGAGCCATGAATATATAAATATCCCAGTTAAGCATTCTTAAAGATCCTACCACATAACCCCTTTCTTCTAAAACAATATGTACTCTGATTGCTTCCAAGCGGTCAGAGGATCAAGTATAAAAATGAAGTATAAAAAACATACAAACTGGTAAGCTTTTCCCACCATCGTATTGGTATAAATTTAAATAAGCCATTTTTTTAAGCCAATCGTGAAAAGGCCGACAGTCGGCAGACTGGATCTGGCCCTCAAATTGTCTTGACCCCGGTGGAGGAGCTGTTAATAAACATAAATTCAGGGCGCCCTGGCATGGAGGGGGTAGGCCTACCTGGAGGTACCTACCACCTCAGAGAGTCATGGGCCATACCCCACACTGGTTGAATGTAGGTTTTTGTGTTTTCTTGTATTTTAGATTTTTTTTGCCTTCGAAGTAACACATGCAAACCGTGTGCTTGCCACAGCGCATACTATTCCAAATGTTTCTTTTTTTGGTAACTGGGTAGAAAACCTAAAAGTGACAATTCATCAACTTCACAGATCAAGATGGATCAGTGCTTGTAATGAAGCCGCCGGCTACGATCGAACATTCTCCAGTGGATGCAAGTCCGTTAGGACTATTTTATACTTTATGTTGTAAATGCCTCTCGGCATAGTACTCAGACAATATTGCTCTTTGTATGATAGGAGGCCGATACAAATCTTGGATGGGTCATCTGAAACGACTGTGATGTGCTCAGCATCTCCAGCATTATAGCCTAGATAAAACTACCATTTGAACAAAACGGAGGGCTACGCAAATAGTCTGGAGTGAACTGAGGCCAGGTCCTTGATTGGTACTGTTGGCTATGTAAGGCTATTTAAATATATTAAAGATTTGCGCGAGAATCTATATCTCTCCACTCCAGTTAAAAGTCATCCAATATGCCAAGATGTCGAGCCGTGGTCTTATCAATCGCTCCCGGTGGATTGCACGTATAATTTGCGCTCTGATATCAGCAGTTCTCTCATCAAAAGGGCATGCCATTGTGAACACATGAAATCTGCGGTGAACGCCGGTTGAAATACCCAAAACCGGGTTATGTTTCAAACTTAACCTGCGCAAAACCTGGTCTGACCAGGTTTGATTCAGAGCATATGTTGCTATAGCAACTAACATACCGTGATCCTTTTGGAACGGAAAACCTAGGGTTACAGCAAACCCTGGGTTAACTTACCCGGTTATGTGATAAAACCGGCTTTGTGGAACACCCCACAGGACTCAAAAACTGTGACCCGATCCGAACCGTGAGCTTTGTGATCCGTTGCACCCCTATTCCATATTGTGTTTATGGCCCGACCGATATTGATATTTGAGTGCCGATGCCGATGCCGATTATTTTCAGAGAAAAATTACGATTACGATTTAATCGGCCGATTAAAAAAAAAAAAAAAAAACGTATAAAACATAGTTTTTGATACCTTAAATATACTTTAAACACTTTTGACGAATATGTGAATTGAATGCAGAACCTTTGAGTGTTTTAGAATACATTTACAGTCAAAAATGAGTGTAATGTAAAATGTAAAATAAATAACTAACTCCCAATGTGCTGCGCTCGTGAGCAGTGACTAACACGTGCGTGCTGAGCAGTATGGTCTCACCGTTAGAGTCTACAGTATAACAAATTAACATGGCCTGGGACCTAAAGAAAAACAGGCACAACATGCTCAAACAACGCGTCTTGTGTACATTGGTGAGGTAAGCGCGCAGCTGCCTGAGCGAGCATGCTTTCATGTTGTACGGTAAAATTCAATCTCCTCTTTTTTACTCCAGCTAAAGTTGTTAGTTAGCAAGGCGAGTAGGAGCGCAATCTGCAGGATACTAAGCGCAATAACATTTTAAAAAAAAAAATAATAATAAAAAAAATCGGTTGTAATCTGCGTCTTTTTGGCCGATGCCGATTATTTTCAAAAAGGCTATAATCGGCCGATTAAATCGGCAGGCCGATGAATCGGTCGGGCCCTAATTGTGTTATAATGCAAGCTGCATTGATCATAGAAAGTCATATTTGTGACAAAAGCTTTCTCTCTTATAAAATATTAGATAAGTTAATTAATCTGTTGATGTCTTAATGATCATCACAAAAGTAGGAAGTGATTAGCAAACTCTGAGTAGCAAACCCAGATGTATACATATATTTTTGAAAATCACGCATGGAAATGTACATAAAAAAAATTGTTGCATCGAGATGCATCGATAATCGCTTCAGAATCGAATCGTTGACCTCATAATCGGAATCGAATCGAATCGTGAGGTGCCAAGAGATTCCCACCCCTACTGACCATATATACAAACCCACCCACTGACCACACACATACATTCAAACACAGACACACACCCATCCACATATCTTGACGGGCACACTCTATCTAACCTATACTGATGGGCCGCTGAATATCAAAGCTCTGCTTTGTCTTTCAATTTTGTTCGTTTTCATGTCTTAAGGGAAAGTAGCTGTTTTCGTTGTCTGCACCTCCCCTATCAATGTTTGTGTGGGTTTGTGTGTGTGTTTGCGTGCACCTTTGTACTGTTAGGATTAGGGCTGGGACGACGCGTCGACGTAATCGATGACGTTGACGCATAAATAACGTTGACGCGAAAAATGCCCGTCGATTCGAAAAACCCAAAACAAAGATGGGCGGCGCCGGAGCGTAGTAGCAACGCGAGTGGCTCCTCAGACTTTCATAAGTGCAAGGCGCCACGCACTCGTTCCTCTAAAGTATGGGAATTCTTCAATGTAAAAGGAAACGATTCCGTGATATGTCGTCTTTGCAAAATGGAGATGACTTTCCATTCTAGCACCACGGCAATTCACCAGCACCTGAAGAGGCACCACCTGGTAGCAGCTGTAGATGACCAAGCACCGTAGAATTCTAAGAATGCATTACTTTGCACTTTTATTTTGGAATTGAAAGGCAATAAACATGTATTGAAATGTTAAGGAATTCATATTTTTTTCATTCAGATATGTAAATCAACATGTATAAATTGCTATTAGTCAATTAATGGGGAGATAATCGATAATCGAATCGAATCGGACTGAAAAAATGAATCGTTAGATTAATCGATGCATCGAAAAAATAATCGCTAGATTAATCGTTTAAAAAATAATCGTTTATCCCAGCCCTAGTTAGGATGTCTGGTTCCTGCGTACACTTGCGTATGTGTGAGGCTGTATTCTCTCATGCAGAGGGGGGAATGGGAAGCTTTAATGTCAACGGTGGTGATCAGAACTGCTTTACTAATCAGCCCGTGCTGTCTTCCCCCGCCCCAACACGCACCTGTCTGTCCCTCCTTCTTTCTCCATTGGTCTGTCTGTCAATTTAACTCTCTGCCCCCTTGCTCTACGTCTGGGAAGCCAGGGGCCCTGTCAGTCAGACAATGTCTCACAAGAATGCTCCACTAAATCATCGGCTTCATTCTATCCAGCTAGTTCCCAACAGGCTACATCCAGTATCTGAAATGTAATAATACAACACTTGAACAAAAGGGAAGATGTGCAACAATGTGTGCATGCCCCACACACACATTCCAAAAGTAAAAACCAAGATAAGTAATTTGGAAGTTATACTGTGTCCACATGAACAATAGCCAATATATCCTTTGAAAGTTCATTGTTTGGTGTAGGTGGTGTAGGTGGGGACCAAATGTCGTGATGGTTGAGTACACACGCTGCTGATGAAAAGATATGGCAAAGACCTCAGCATTATTACTTTAAGTTTCTCATACTTTCTTATGTTGGTACAAGATTCCCACTGGACCTGTAGCCCTACTTTGTGTGTGTGTACACGTATGCGGAATGATAACAAGCAACATAAAGCACGTCACATGCCCACACACGAACACACACACACACAGACACACACACACACACACACACACACAAACACACATACAACCACACACACACACACACACACACACACACACACACACACACACACACACCACACACACACTAATATAATTTTTTTTTTAGATTTACTAAGAAAACAATTATGACATGAAAGAAAAATCCATAATTTAGAGGCGATGGCAGACAAAAAAGCTAAGGCTGTCCTTTGAACATTGAGATGGTGGGTCTAGTAAGTATGGATGGAGGTTGTGGGGCTATTGAATACGGAGGGAGGGGGATGGGGTAGTGAGAATGGGGGGAGAGAGGTGGGCCGAGGGTGGGGCTTATGAGTAGGGCGGAGGGGGGTGGGCTTAGGGAGAATTGGGTGGGTAGGAGCAGGGACAGGAAGAAGCACAACAGGAGGAGAAATGGGTTGGGTAAAAGCAGGAGTGTGAGCCGTGAGGCAGGCGGTATACGAATAGGGCTTAATGAGGGATACAACCATAAATAATTTATACCACCTAATCATGGAATCGCGTGCTTGCGGTTCCGTAAACACATTTGCAAATACACAAATACATGCACCCGTGCACACACTGCCACAAAGAGTGGCACACAGTTCCTTCTCAATCGAGCAGCTACTTATCCAGGTATAGGGAGAGAAGCGACCAGACAGGATTACATTGATATAAAAAAAACTTTCACCCACACATACACACAATCACACAATTAAACATGAACGCACACACACACGTCACACACACACACACACACACGGCGACCCTCAGAGTAGCTAGTATAGACTCAATGGGAGTATACCAGCACAGCCTGGATGAGACCAGAGCAGAGCAGAGGAATGGGAGCAGAACGAAACAGAACAGTAAATAACATGAGTATGGAAGTAAATCTGTGCCATCGGATTTTGAAAATAAAAAGCCATTGAATTATAAGCACTGAATATTTATGCATTGAAATAACGTATCTGGATTTTTTGCCTCCGAATGAACTCTTAAAATTGTCAATAAATCATTTTCAGCTTTATTTTTCAATGTTAAAAATTTCAAAATCAAATATTCAATGTTAAAAACTTAAACTTACATATTTTCAACGTCCCCCATTGATATTCAGCGTTAACATCGGGGGACCCAAGGAAGAGCGTACTTACTGTCCAATGCCACTCTGTGGTTCTGGAAATCATTGGCTGGAGTTTTTCTAGCCCTGCCCGTTCCACAGATGAATGACTTGTTTAATTTTCATGTCAGTACTTCTAACTCAGTGGCTGTAAGTGGGTTATGATAAGGATTTCAAGTAATTTTGCAAAAATGGCCAAAAAAGAGAATTCCATACCCAACCTTTAATGTTTGTATTGTTATTGATCAATCGGATTGGGGGTATTCGTTTTGTGACACCGGGCGCACGTTAAGTGGCTGGAGCAAAACGGTTGATATGCCTCTGTGGTGGCATAACCAGAGCACAACAAGCACGCAGAGCCAACACTATTCCGCACCGAGTGACATGATTCAGATATGAGGATGACAAATTAAAAGCAGGTTGCTGTCGGGCACTTCTTCCCGAGGCACGCCGTGCTTCCACTGGAACTACAAGCCGCTGCCGTTCCAGTTGCCCAATACTGTCGGCTCTCTGCCCTCGTTCCACAGTGGGCAACGGGCTTCAGATCGCCCCAGCATCACACCAAACGTAGGCATAGGGACCTCGGATCGCCCCGAATTGGTGCCCTAATAAATTCGGCTCCTTAACCCACTACAATTACCCTTACGCTACATGTAAATCCTGCCAAGTCACTGCAATCACACACACATTTCACATACAGGCATTACATTTATTTCATACTGCAGCAAGAAAACTAAAACGGTGTGCAACATAACAAAAAGAAAAAAAAGATAAGACCCCCCCCACCTTGATATTAAATATGCTTAATAAACACATTTTATTTTGTTTGATTAGCATTTTACAGACCGATACAATGGATAGGGCACTTAGTAAGGTCCAACACCGTTGCTTCTCTCCCCATAAAAAGCTACAGTCAGTGTTCAATGACGTCGGTTTACCTTTGAGCATTTCCTATTATAGGTTACTGTGTTGTGTTGTACTGTTTAGAATTAACGTTTGTAGCAAGAACGAACCAGCGAGGGACGATCTCCTTGCTTGACCGCGTTCTAGCATCTAGGATTGATTGCTCTTCCTTGGGTCCCTGGATGTTGACACTGAATTTAATACATTGAATTTTGCAGGTGACTGTGGCATGTTGAATTTGGGGACGTTGAAAATACTTAAGTGGAATATTTGATTGTGAATTTTCTAACATTGGAAAATAAAGATGAAAATGATTTGTTGAAAATTTAAAAAGAGTTACACATTCTATGCTCCTCACCTCCAAGCAGCCCGGTCTTTGTGTCCTGGGGTGTGTTACGAGACCCACCAGCAGAGGGACACTAAAAAATGATATTAAGGACTTCCATTGGACCCACCAAGCTCAAGCTCAAGCTCAAGCTAGCAAGCTAGCTGGCTAGCTAGCTGGCTGGCTGGCTGGCTGGCTGGCTGTGCAGCGAGGAGAAAAACACGCCAGGGCTTTCCCTGGTCTCCCTGCGTCCTAATAATGGACAACCACACATGGAATCCACTTCAGTTCAATCTGTCTTAGTGCTGCCCGATTCACCCACCCACCCACCCATCCAAACAAACACACAAACACACACACACACACACACACACACACACACACACACACACACACACACGGCCCTGCCACTTACAGCCATCAGTCAGTCACAGCGCCTGCCTCTTGCGTGCGTGTCTAATCGCCCACGCACGCCGCTGTCACAGTCCCCCTGCCACACCAGAACCAACCGCCGAGCAAAATCAATCTTTACAGAGTGCCTCGCTTTAATAAGGGCCGTGTTCTTTCTCATGGACCCTGACAACGTGAACAGCAGGCAGCCCACGCAGGCAGCACCACCACAGGGAGGATGAGGAGCAGGAGGAGGAGCAAGTGAGGGAGGAGGATGAAGGGGAGAGGGAGCAGGAGGAGGAGGAAGGGAGGAGGAGGAACAGGAGGAGGGGGAGCAGGGGGAGAGAGGGAGTGTGGTCGAGTGTTAGAGCGGGAGAGGTGAGGCATAAAGTGTGAAAGAGAGAGAATGAGTAGAGGTAGAGGTGAAACTTAGGACTCTACAGGCTACCTTTAGAATGTTTAATACTGCCCTGCATCCTCTGTTTGATAGCAGGCTTAGGTTTGATAGCAGGCTCAGGACATAAATCAAACATCGACCTGTCCGTCGACCTGTCTTTCTATCCATTTCTCCCACTCACCAACTCTCTCTCACTCTTAGCCGTAAGAAATCTCATACACACAAAGAAAGACAGTCAAAGGGGCGTGTGAACAACCTGCACAAGCTGTATGTGTCTGTGAAGGTTCCCTGATGTTGATGAAGTTGCTGTCAGATTTTAAGAAAATAACCTTTTAGCACCCTGCTGTGTGTCTCGACTCTCACAAAGACTTAGAAAGACACAGTTAATACGTGCATTTGTGCGTGTGCGTGTGCGTGCGTGTGTGTGTGTGTGCCTTCGCCCCCTGTGTGTCTGCATGCTTTACATCCCTTCAAACAGATCTAGTTCTGCACGTGTATTATTAATGACAACCAGTAGATGCAGAGACTACTCTCTATCTGGCATTTAATGTTCTACAGTCCCTCTCCAGAGCCCAACATCTACTGCTTCTGCTTTCACAGAGAATATTCCCCATCCTCTTGTCTAACACTTACACATTCAGTTCTTATATTGAACCTGTGTTTCAGCCGTTTTCTTCAATGTTTTTTGTGTTTTAGTTTAACCAGGAAAGGTCGATATTTATAATATTATTTTCAAATAGTGGGACTGTGAAAATGAGCCTCCCGAACTCACTTCCACTTCGGGACGTAGCGGTTTAGGACGCAATGAAGGTCTTTGAGTAGGCCGCAAAAATTCAGCCAGCAGTAGGGCTGGGTATCACTAGGTACCCCACGATACGATACTATCACGATATTTTACCCACGATAACGATAATATCACGATACAGCGATTCTGCGATTATCGATATATTGCAAGAAATTTCACCCACGATACATCACGATATCTGTGTCACTGAAGAAATTCAGAATTTATTACAAAAACATTTTATGCAAAGTAACAGAAAATTAGAAAACAAAATAAATGCAGAAAACATTTCATTGCTTAGTTTCATTCGCTCTGTTTACAGTGGATGTATCGCAATGGCGAGGCGCACACAGCCTTTAGCCGTGTTCTGTAAATATTCTAGAACACACGGGAGTCCTGGAGCTCTATATCAAAATATTATCATATAGCCTACATAGATATCTATATAATATATATTATATCCGCCAAAAGATGTGTGATCCGATATTATGAATCTCAAACGACCGCGTTGGGTTCTCCGACGTTCCTGGTTCTTCAACGTCCTCATCAATGTGAAGTAGACCGAACCGAACCACGACAAGGAGGAGAAAGGGATTGTTCCCGGGCAGCGCTTAGGCACCTCCGCCTCCGGCGGTGGTCCCTCAGCGGGTCTCAAGCTGGAGACATTCGCCGCCAACAATCCCTTTCTCCTCCATGTCGTAGTTCATGTTCTTGAGGGAGTCAAAGCCAAAGTTCCTTCCCCCCCAATTCATTCTCAACCTTGGCTGAGATAACCCCCAATACGAGTCTCGTTGTAGAAATACCAGAGACGAGAGTCCGACAGAACGGTTATCCAAATAACAAGGAAGTGTACAACACTTGCGATACAGTCCTGGAGCTCTATATCTAAATAATATCATATAATACATAGAAATCTATATCATTTAATACATATTATCACGGCCAAAAGCGGTGTGCGCCTCCAGACGATATAATGAATCACAAACGACTTTGTCGGGTTCTGCGACGCCTCTGGTTCTTCCACTTTCACATCAACCTGAAGTCGACTGAACCGCGCGCTGCCGGCTGCCGGGCGATGGTGCCTCGCGGCAACCGGCGGCATGACGCAGTTCATGTACTTCAGCCAGTCAAAGCCAAAGTTCCTTTCTCCCAATTCCTTCTCAACCATGGCTGAGATAACATAACCCCCACAACAGTCTCGTTGTGGAAATACAAGACACGTCAAAGAACCGACAAGAAACAGTGTTATAAGCATGTCTGGCCACCTCTCAGCATGTCTGGCTGATCCACCAGAAAGGGGCGCACCAGGGTCTGGGTGCTGCCACTGTAACAGCGTTACAGTGTGTGTATTCACACAAACACACACACATGTGGCGCTCGCACGGTCGAGTCTCATTGGCGGGCCAACGTCTCTGGGCGGGCCAGGCAGAGTAAGGGGAGGAGCTGAGATTCCTGATGACGTCAAGAATACAGACATTCCAAATCAGCGCACTTGAGCCTCCGTTTTTTCAAAGGCGAGCAGAACAGCTAGTGCTCGTTTTACACCAAACGCAAGTTTTAGCAATTGGGGGACCATAGGCAGGCTAGGGGAACTCATATTTATGTTAGAAAACCTCATAAAGTGAGATTTTCATGTCATGGGACCTTTGAATATCGATATTTGGCGTCAGCATATCGATAACGTCCCGCAAGACGAAATATCGCGATATGTCGCAGTATCGATATTTTGGCACACCCCTAGCCCGCAGCATAAATTAGTTGAAAAACTGTGATTTATTTTCCACGCTTGAAAAGTGAAATGGCAAAGCCAAACAAAATACTTGATAAACAAAACAAACAAGCAAAGTTCCATTAACCTGAACATTAACCAGCCTCACAGCAAGCGGTCTCTCTATCCTCCACCCCCCTTGAACGTAGAAAATACCGGGCTTAAATAAAGCCAACCAATTACACAAAATGGTAGATACCAACTGCCATGGGGGTTCACCGACCCAAGTACCACAATACATTTATATTTTATAACGAAATCATAATCAACCAGACACTTCATTGCATATTTTAACAGTTTGCATCTTGATCATAAAGTTCACTGTTGCAAAAATGCAAAATAGCACAATAATTAAACATAGAAAAATAACGTCCCCCCCCTTTACAACCAGTCATGTTACTGCATCCCAATCAGGCAATGATTAAATCCCAGGTGCTCATGTTCGTGAAAAGGAGGTCTACCTTTTCACATTTCCCTCCACCTCACGAGGCTCGACACTGGGGTGGCGAGACAAGAAATCGGCCACCATGTTTTGCTTACCCGCCCTATACTGTACATGAAACTTAAAAGGTTGCAAAGCCAAAAACCAACGAGTTATGCGCGCATTAGTGTCCTTCATTGTACCAAGCCATTTCAAGGCTCTATGGTCTGTTTCTAGCACAAAGTCCCGACCCAAAAGGTAGTAACGAAAAGTGTCCAACGCCCACTTCACCGCAAGGCACTCCAGCTCAATGGCTGAGTACCGTGTCTCTCGGGGAAACAGCTTACGGCTGATGTAGGCCACCGGCCGCTGCTGTTCTCCCTCCCCCTGAAGTAGGACTGCCCCCAGCCCAACTCCAGAGGCATCAGTCTGTACGGTCCATGGCTTTTCAAAGTCCGGGCTCTGGAGCACTGGACCGCTGCAGAGCGCTTCCTTAATGTCCATGAAGGCTTTCTGATGTCGCTCCTCCCACGGAACATTCACAGACCCCGACTTCCTAGTCAGGTCCGTGAGTGGCGCTGCTCTGGTAGCAAAGTCCGGCACAAAACGCCGGTACCACCCAGCTAACCCCAAGAAGGACCGGATATCCTTTTTTGTCTGGGGCTGTGGACAGTTGCGGACGGCCTCAATCTTGTCCCTCTGAGGCTGGATCACCCCACACCCGACCACATGCCCCAGGTAGCACACTTCCTGCTGAGCGAAGGCACACTTCTTGGGCTGGACAGTCAGCCCCGCCTGATGGATGCGCTGGAACACCTCAGCAAGATGCTGCAAGTGCTCTGCCCAGGTGGTGCTGTAGACAACAATGTCGTCCAGGTATGCCCCCGCGAAGGCACCAGTCCCCTCCAGCACACGGTCCATTAGCCGCTGGAATGTGGCTGGCGCCCCATGCAGGCCAAAGGGCATCACCGTAAACTGGAACAGTCCATGGGGTGTTCTGAAGGCTGAGTAGGGTTTGGCCTCCTTAGCCAGAGGCACCTGCCAGTAGCCTTTGCTAAGATCCAGAGTGGAGATAAAATGCGCCTTCCCCACACTCTCAATGAGGTCCTCCAGTCTGGGCATGGGGTAGGCGTCAAAGTGCGACTGAGCATTGACCCGGCGGAAGTCGATGCAAAAACGCATGCTGCCGTCCTTCTTTGGCACCATGACCACAGGGCTACTCCAGGCACTACTGGACCGCTCAATCACACCCAGACTCTGCATCACCTGCAGCTCCTCCTGGAGAGCAGGTAGCAGACGCTCCGGGACCCGGTACATCCGCTGCCGGACTGGAGTGAAGTCCTTCAGGCGGATGGGATGTTCTGCCAGGGAAGTTTTCCCGGGCTGTTCACTGAACAGACCATCAGGGATGATGGCCCGTAACTCCCGCTGCTGTTGTGCGGTGAGGTGGGCAAAATCCAGCTCCCCAGCTGGACGGTCAGTTGGGAAGAACTGCTCCGGGGTGTCTTCCTCCTCCCTCACGGCTTGCACCAGCAGCTGCTGCATTCGCGGCCGCTCCCTCTCGTGCCACTCTTTCAGCAGGTTAACATGGAACGCCTGCCGCTGTTTCCTCCTGTCAGTCATTTCCAGCTCGTAGGTTGTGGGCCCCAACTTCCTGCTGATGCAGTAGGGTCCCTGCCATTTGGCCAGCAACTTGTTCTCCTCTGTAGGCAGGAGCAGAAGAACTCTCTGGCCGGGCTGGAAGGTCCGCCGCCTTGCTGACTTGTCATACCAGCGGGTCTGGGTGTCCTGGGCGTCCTGAAGGTTGTCCCGGACTAGGCTGGACATCTCCTCCATCTTCTCCCGCATGGCCATGACGTAGGTGAGAATGTCGGTGGTGGTGGACTTTGGTGACTCCCAGGCATCTCTGAGGAGATCAAGAGGCCCTCGGACCTGCCTGCCATACAGGAGTTCGAAAGGCGAGAACCCTGTAGAGGCTTGAGGAACCTCCCGGTAGGCAAACATCAGGTAGGGAAGCCACCGGTCCCAGTCCTTGCCATTAGCAGCCACAAACTTCCTCAGCACCCTTCAGCGTCTGGTTGTACCGCTCAACCAGGCCATCGGTCTGGGGGTGGTAGGGAGTGGTCCTAATTCCCTTTATACCTAGCAGCCTATATACCTGCTTAAGGGTGTTGGAGAGGAAAACTGTTCCCTGATCAGTTAGAATCTCCTGGGGAATCCCTACTCTGGAGAATAACTGCAGGAGTGCAGGGGCAATCGTTCTGGCTGTGACCTTACGTAAGGGAAAGGCTTCGGGGTAGCGGGTAGCGTAATCACAAATTACCAATATGTATTGGTGGCCTGTCTGTGTGCGCTCTAGGGGTCCAACAATGTCCATCCCTATCCTGGTGAATGGCACCTCTATGATGGGGAGGGGCTGAAGTGGAAAAGGTCTAACCTTGTGTTTGCTGAAGAGCTGACAGGTAGGGCATGTTCGACAGTGTTTATGTACATCAGTATACAAGCCTGGCCAATAAAATCTGCTGGCTATCCTCTGCAAGGTTTTCACATTACCCAGATGACCAGACCACGGAAGATCATGTCCTAAACTCAGGATCCTTGACCTTAAGCCACAGGGAACCACTAGCTGCTCAGTACTATCACCCTCAGGTTGATGAAATAGCAAGCCCCCACGCACAAAGTAATACTCCCCACTAAGTGCTTTTGCCCGGCCTGTGCATACTCCCTCAACCTCAGTAGCCTTCTCAAACAGCTCTTTAAGGGACTCATCCTGCTGCTATAGCTCTTTTAGATCACCCGGGATATCCCATCTATCCTCCCCCGTGCTAGGAACAGCTTGGTCATCTACCCTAGACATTGCTTCAACTGTGCCAAACAGCTTCTCCCGTCTACGTTGACTGCGACTCTTTGGCTCCCTGACTCTCTCAGGTTGACTAATCTCTTCTTGTCTAAAAGGCATGACATCTAAAAGTGTCTGGGGGTCTGACTCATCACCCAACGCCCTCTTAGTCTGAGCTCTCGTAGCAACCATACTCACAGGCCGCGTAGACCGCACTAGTTCAGGCAAGATCGCGACATCCTGACCTAATACCACTGAATGGCTCAACCCTTTAACTATCCCAGCTTTAAGCCTATAGGTTTGGTCATGCACTTTTACCCATATATCCGCGGTGGGATACTCATGCTCATCACCATTGACACAGCATACCCTGACTCGCCCACCTCTCAGCATGTCTGGCTGATCCACCAGAAAGGGGCGCACCAGGGTCTGGGTGCTGCCAGTGTCAAGAAGAGCCCTGACTGGTCTGCCATTAACAGTAATGTCAATTATCTGCACTCTACCAGCACACACAGTTTCTTCCCTAAGCTCAGGCACAACACATACACCAGAAAATGTACCTCTCTTCCCTGGGCAATTCCTGGCTATGTGACCTGGCTTACCACAAGTGTAACACGCAAAGCTGTCTCGGTTGGTGAGGGTTCGGGTTGTAGAGGTGTCTATGGGTCGAGGTGTTGTGGAGTGTGGTGTGTTCGGTTGAGGCTGATGTTGTCTGTGGCTTGGGCCCCTACTCTGCTCGCTATTTCTAGGACTAGCTCCACTCCCATAACCCCCAGACGTACCCGTCACCACAGGTCTGCTGGAGCCTTGCACGCGGAAGTCCTTTGGTCCCAGGCGGGCAGCCAGAAAAGTGTCGACCAGCTCTGCGGCTCGGTGTCCTGTTTGCGGGTCGTGCTCCTTGACCCACACCCGCACTTCTGTGGACAATGAGCGCATGAACTGCTCCAAGATGAGGATCTCCTTGATCTCTTCAACTGTCTTGCCAGCCGGTTTAATCCATTTGTGGAATAAATCCTTAAGTCGGTTGTAGAACCCTCTCGGGGTCTCCCCTCTCTCCATGTTTGGATCCCGGAATCTTTGACGGTAGACTTCGGCATTTATTGCATACTTCGCCAAGATGGCTTTTTTGACCTGGAAGTAGTCCATCGCATCATATGGATCCATGGCCACATATGCGGACCGCGCTCTGCCCGTCAGATAGGGCACAAGGAAGACAGCCCAGTCAGCTGGAGGCCATCTGTAGGCTGTAGCCAGCCTCTCGAACGTGGTCAGGTACTGCTCCACATCATCCCCTTCGGCCAATTTGGGCACGGCTGCCCTGGTCCAGGATACTGGGGACGGTGCTGCTGGGTGCAGTGGAGCTGCCGGCGGCTCGTCGGGTGGTGCTGCAGGCGGCTCGGCGGGTGGCGCTGCAGGCGGCCTGGCTGGTGGCGCTGCAGGCAGCCTGGCTGGTGGTGCTGCTAGCGCTGCAGGGCCCGCTCCAGCCCCATCACCGCTTCTCCGGTCCCGCCCCAGCTCATCATGGACGTTGTTGAGCTGCATTTGGACACTCTGCCACCTCTGCTCTTGCTTGAACGCCTCACGCTCCTGGGTCTGCAGGGTCTTCTGTAGGAGGCTATACAGAGATGATAGGTCCAGCAACCCGGGGTCTCTTCCTGTGCCAGCATCCTCGTCTGGCTCACCTCCCACGGCTCCTTCTTCCTGCTCACCCGGCTGGACTAGGTCATCCAGTGCGCGCCGTCTGACTGGCATCGCTCGTCGAATCAGAGCCCGTCTCGTCGGCTTCCTCTTCACTGCTCCAGGGGGCGCCACGATCCCACCACTGCTACCACATGTGAAAATGAGCCTCCCGACTCACTTCCACTTCGGGACGTAGCGGTTTAGGACGCAATGAAGGTCTTTGAGTAGGCCGCAAAAATTCAGCCAGCAGCATAAATTAGTTGAAAAACTGTGATTTATTTTCCACGCTTGAAAAGTGAAATGGCAAAGCCAAACAAAATACTTGATAAACAAAACAAACAAGCAAAGTTCCATTAACCTGAACATTAACCAGCCTCACAGCAAGCGGTCTCTCTATCCTCCACCCCCCTTGAACGTAGAAAATACCGGGCTTAAATAAAGCCAACCAATTACACAAAATGGTAGATACCAACTGCCATGGGGGTTCACCGACCCAAGTACCACAATACATTTATATTTTATAACGAAATCATAATCAACCAGACACTTCATTGCATATCTTAACAGTTTGCATCTTGATCATAAAGTTCACTGTTGCAAAAATGCAAAATAGCACAATAATTAAACATAGAAAAATAACGTCCCCCCCCCTTTACAACCAGTCATGTTACTGCATCCCAATCAGGCAATGATTAAATCCCAGGTGCTCATGTTCGTGAAAAGGAGGTCTACCTTTTCACAGGGACACATTAATAGGAATGCGTTTAAAAGGATGCATGCAAATGTTTTTCTTTTTAAAGCTGAACTCGGGCAGACATTCTGTCTGGAAGTCAATAGCTGTGTTTCCATCTAAAAGGTGATGCAAATCTTTAGAAAGTTTGCAAAAAAGTAATTCGAATTAGGTGCGTTTCCATCAAGTGGTTGGAGCGTAATAGGGTGATGACGTTACACGTTGATGTCGGCAGGGTTGCTATGGCCGGACGTTATGCGGAAATCGGAAAGACTGTCAGTCCTGTGTGTGTTCAAAGTTCGCTACGTCACAGCTGTTTCGAAAAGTGTGTTTCCATCACCCATTTTGCGAATTTACTCTCTTTCGCATTTCTCAAAAACCACCTCAAGCGAGCGGATAAACCTTTTTGCGAATTAGAGGATTTTTTTGCGAATTTTGTTGTTTCCATCACCGTTTACTGATTCGATACTTCAAAGTTCGCATAAAATCAGGGGGATGGAAACGCACCTAGTTTCTCCATGTGTTTCCTCTGGGTGCCCAAGTTTCCTCACAGATTCAGAGCAATGCATGCTAGCAGGCCAGTGCCCTTGACCAGTAGACTGGGTAGCCCCGCCCATTCTGCCGGCGATTTGAGTTCTCCCTGCAGAAGGGCCTGGAGAAGAGCAATACATTTCTTTCTGCTTCCGATACGTTTTTGCGGGAGCCAATCACCAAGCTGGCTTTTTCCCCTGGCGCGCTATTGGCTGGTTTAACACAATGACGACTGGGAAGCGACGGCAAGCAGCCAATAGCGTACACATTCATTCGAAGCAGGCCCATTGATCAATCCTCTTGTGCTGAATAAAATGGCAGCAGCTTCCCCAGACACACGTGCAATCTACGATTGAGCTTGGTCTGGCAATAGCCAGGCTACTTGACCAGAACACAAGGAATAGATAGGGTGGGGAACACATGGGGGACTGTGAAATAACTACCTAGGCTAGTACCTTACGAACATAAGTAAGATCGTAGTCTAAATTGAAACACGTAATTTGCCTGCCACTTGCAACACATCAAAAGCTTTTCAAAGGGGGGGACAAAGAGAGGACAAATGGATACCACTTTCGTAATACAAGAAAAAATAAGACCTGATCATTCTTAAAAAAAAACAACTGAGGAGAAAGCTAACGAGACAGAGACAAAAAAAAGCAACACAGGGCGTAAGGAGGGATAGTTGGATCTAAATTAGATCCAATTAGATCTACATTATTACAGCACACATGCACACTTTATTTCTGCTGACAAAAATACACGCAATGTCCCTGTGTCCTACTTTGCGGTTGGTGGCAGTAGGAAGAGGGGAAAGGGTAATTGTAGATGTGTATAGCATGAGCAAGCTTTGCGTGTTAGTTGAAGATCCCGATAATGAAGATGAGGAGGGCGGTTTGGTCCTCCATCAGAGAGAGAGACAGAGAGGTAGAGAAAGAGTTGTGTTTACCTTTTTTAAACTGCTTCAACAAGGCAAATGTTTATATTCAGAGGTGCCAATAAAGCTCTTCTGAATTGAATCGGGAGAGAATGTGAGAGCTGCTGTGTATGGAGGCATTCCACAGAGATGTCTGTCTTGGACTATGGAGACCCGTGAATAATAAAACCACACACACACACACACACACACACACACACACACACACACACACACACACACACACGTGTTATACACACACAAAAATACACGCAAACACACGCACAGATATTGCTATGACGTTATCGCTATCACTATCTATCTTAAACAATATATCTCTGAAAAATATAATCTATTACCTTCCCTCTTTCTTTCTACCTTCCCTTCGCCCTATATCTCTCTCTCCGCATCTCTGTCCCTATCTCCCTCCGTTTCCTTCCTTTATTCCTGTGAGCATCTATCTTTCTTCATTGCTGAGGGTGTGGGTCTCGCAGGACCTACCATCTGTACAGTAGCAGGTGTGCTGTGGCCGTGACTGATGTATTTGGTACCTGTGGCACAGCCTTGGGCACTGCAGCTTCGGCCCCTCTGGAGGCAAGCTTGCTACTTTCCATATTTATCTATGTTTCTCTCCCCCCCTGCTCTCAATTTCCATTCACGCTCTACGTATATCTGTTTCATACTCTCTCTTGTTCTCTCTCTTTCTCTCGTACACACTATCTCTTGCCCTCTCTCACTTGCCCCCACGCGCCTCACTCTTGCTGTTGAATTCAAATCCTATTTCTCTCTCTCTCTGACATTCTTTCTCACTTTCTAGCATCTTTTTCAGACTCTCTGTCTGTCACTCTCTCACTCTGTAGCGATCTCTCTCAGACTCTGTCTGTCTCTCCTTTCATCTCATTCTCCCCTCTCACTCTCCTTCTCCTTTCTTTTAAATGTCTACATCTCTCCTCTCTTTTTCTTTGGCCTTCTCACTCTCTCATCTTGCCTCATTTGGTAAAATCACAAAGTCGCACACACACACTCACATACTCTCTAACCCATTTCCGTCTCTCTCTCTCTCTCTCTCTCTCTCTCTCTCTCTCTCTCTCTCTCTCTCTCTCTCTCTCTCTCCCTCTCTCTCTCTCTCTAGTTACAAACTACAAGTCTACGAGAGAGAGACACACACGCGCGCGCACACGCACACACAAACACACTTCATTGCTACGAATAACAAAGACCCCCCATTGCTACGAACCCCCCCTGAACACACACTCACACACACACCCTGCTATATATGCACAGACTATACGTAGTTAGTTAGTACACCTATATTTACTCATGTGGATGCAGTGGTACCTGAAGTATAAGAGTAATATATTGTACATAGTCTATCAACTTCAAAACCGTAGATCTTCAAGACACATCCTGCCTTTATGGCATTTTAGTGCATGCACCGACACACACACCGACACACACCGACACACACACACACACACACACACACACACACACACACAAACCAAGAGTGGGGCTACAATGAACATGCCCCCGGTGCCCGGGGGCGACGGGGTCTGTGAAACAACCTCCCGTCTATAAAATCTTTATCACCCGCATCTACCCATAGATGGGTGAGCAGAGAGCAGGCGAAGTCTGAAAAGACTCTTTTATTCTGCTAATTAAAGCCTATCTCAACATTGACTACTCATTACTCGTGGGTGGATGTGTGTGGGTGTGTGTGTGTGTGTGTTTGACTGTGGGTTCTTTCCCTGAGAAGACCATTATAGAGAGAAATAATTTACTCTGAAGCTATATGTCCTTATCGTGTGTGTGTGTGTGTGTGTGTGTGTGTGTGTGTGTGTGTGTGTGTGTGTGTGTGTGTGTGTGTGTGTGTGTGTGTGTGTGTGTGTGTGTGTGTGTGTGTGTGTGTGTGTGTGTGTGCGTGCGTGCGTGCGTGCGTGCGTGCGTGTGTGTGTGTGTGTATTCCTGGAGGGGGGGTTCACTTGGCGGACCAGTGAAGTGTGTCATTCTAGAAGAGGCCTTGGTGGAACTCGATCAAGGGGAACAAATGAGTGGGAACTGGTGATTGAAGACCCGATTCTCCCTGGGAGGGGAGGCTACCGCTGGATTAGCCCCCACTCTAGATACTACAAGCACACACACACACACACACACACACACACACACACACACACACACACACACACACACACACACACACACATACTTACATACAGTTATACGTGTACCCGCATGGACGCCTACATGCATTGCACAAACACAGCGTCTCTTTTTCGTAAACTAGCTCCTCCTGTGTGATACACCATCAATGTGGATATTGGGAGGAATTAGATCTCAGGTCTCTGGGCTTTAGCTTCAGTAATCTCTCGCAACCTGCAGTCTTTCAGTAAGCCGTTATAGGCTTCAAATACCATCGGCAGCTGAAACATGCAAAGTAAACAGTGCGTGGGTGTGTGCACGTCTGTGAGTACTTTATTTTTTCGCCTGTAAATAGTGGCCAAAATGACGCTTCACTTACAGTACTTAAACTAATGCTTCAGTACATGTAAATCTGCCTCACAAAGCTAAGCTAACTAACTGGGAGCTTACAGTACATCCCTTTAATGCCAGATGCTAAGTGAGAGCTGTCAGGCTTTATCTATAGTCCTTACGTGTATTTATGTGTCACAGGGGTCAAATCCTCTTGCGCCACAACCACTAAATAACATTTGAATATTGAAAAAAGGCTGCAAAATTCTGGTAGCGGGTAGGGTACATGTTTAATCATTACAAATGTGCTGACTGGATTCACAAGAGCGTGTGCGGTGGCACTCGCTTGACTATACATATCGGTGAATTAGAATTTAGAAAGGAAACGGCTTGTCTGTCCCGTTTTTCGCTTTTTGTAGAGTCTGATAAAAGCAAAGAGAGAGCGAGAGCACAAAAGAAAAAAATATATCTTACAGCATAAACAGCATATATTCATTTCAGAATCCCCCGCCTTGCCGCATAAGAATAATGGCCATATATAGAGAGAGCATTATCTGTGTAGAACCAGGTTAATAGACTTAAACCTACATCGAGTTATTTTCCTAACAAGAGTTTTCGCGTGTGCGTTGCGCGCACTCAGCCTCCAGTTGTAATTAAACCCATAGCAATAATGCGGAAACCCCAGTCGATAATGTAACAAATTCTGAGCGCATAATATAATAACATTTTGCCTATAATTTTCAAAGTATAACATTCGTTTACCACAACTGACTCTTAAAAGTAGTGCCAACATTTTAATGCTGATTATCATTTCGGGGGCCACTCAATGACCTGCAGAACCGTCATCAACACGCCCACTGAAGTGGTGTGAGAAATACCGACTTTCTACTCCTCATTCACATTAGGGCTTTGACTTTTGCCCAAAAATCATATTCGACGTTTGTTTGTTTATATATTATAGGGCCCGACCGATATTGATTTTTGAGTGCCGATGCCGATGCCGATTATTTTCTGAGAGAAATTACGATTAAGATTTAATCGGCAAAAAAAAAACGTAGTTTTTGATACCTTAAATATACTTTAAACACTTTTGACGAATATGTGAATTGAATGCAGAACCTTTGAGTGTTTTAGAATACATTTACAGTCAAAAATGAGTGTAATGTAAAATGTAAAATAAATAACTAACTCCCAATGTGCTGCGCTCGTGAGCAGTGACTAACACGTGCGTGCTGAGCAGTATGGTCTCACCGTTAGAGTCTACAGCATAACAAATTAACATGGCCTGGGACCTAAAGAAAAACAGGCACAACATGCTCAAACAACGCGTCTTGTGTACATTGGTGAGGTGAGCGCGCAGCTGCCTGAGGGAGAGGGCTTTCATGTTGTACGGTAAAATTCAATCTCCTCTTTTTTACTCCAGCTAAAGTTGTTAGTTAGCAAGGCGAGTAGGAGCGCAATCTGCAGGATACTAAGCGCAATAACATTTAAAAAATAATAATAATAAAAAAAAAAATCGGTTGTAATCGGCGAGGAATTCCTCGAGGATCAATCGAGTACTCGTTAAATCAAATCTATTTTTAGAATGCAACGCATCTGCCGCAGGAATAGGCCTGATGATGAACGGCAATATTACCAACCAAACATGTAATGCTTATTCTCCATCAAAACAGTCAGAGTTATCAGAGTATTCATTATTTATTTTTGCAAACGTTCAAAACACATTTTCCTTACAAAAATAAATCACGTCGAACCAAGGCCTGTAACAGTTTAAAAAAAACAAAAACGAAACAAGTAGCCTAACCATTGCAAATAATTTAAAGCTGCAAATAAAACGGCAGCAAATGGACTATGGAAATACTCAGCGTTGTGATCTTCTCTACACGCCCGGGATTACAGCTGCGTCTTGCGGCGGTGAAAATAGCCGACACACTTTCACTTTCACCGTTGCTGCGGGTCTGCTTTCCCGAACTCACCGTTGTGTTTCAGGAGCATATGTTGCCGCATAGTACTTTCTGGTAGCTCGATTTCGCTTGGCATATTTTACATTTCACCTTATGATCTCCTATTTCTTTAAAGTATTTCAATT
Organism: Gadus morhua; assembly: GCF_902167405.1. Classification (NCBI taxonomy): domain Eukaryota; kingdom Metazoa; phylum Chordata; class Actinopteri; order Gadiformes; family Gadidae; genus Gadus; species Gadus morhua. Next base: position 17,214,589 of record NC_044059.1, on the reverse strand, counting down.
CTTCGCTGCGCTTTGCTTTAACCGCCATCTCTTAACTTATTGAATTCAGGCGTGCCTGCCAGACATGGGGGACTCGAGTCACATGACTTGACTCGAGTCAGACTCGAGTCGCAAATTTGAGGACTTGAGACTTGCTTGACTAACACTGATAAAAGACTCGACTTGACTTTGACTTGGTCTTCATGACTTCAGACTTGACTTAGACTTGAGACAGATGACTCGAAATTTCTTTTTCAAAGTTAGATTAAAGGTTGGATATTGGATTTGTGATACGCCAGCAGATTTTAAAAATACACAACTCAAATGGTCCTACCCCCTCTCCTTCAACGCTGACTCTGAATCCACCCATTCCAAGTACATGGACGCGCAATCACGCAAGAGCACGAACACAGATGCGCGAGAGTGAGCCAGGCTAGCTAGGTTGGAGTTTAGAGTTGTCTTCTAGTGCTAGGTCCAAATGTGGATTAGCTAGTTAGCTAGCTCCAGTAGCTACCGCAGGATAACAACAAACAGAAGCTTGCTCTGGGTCACGACTCTCACAAGCTTTGAGTACGTGCACGTGCACGAAGGGGTCACTCGCGGGGAGCGGGGGAGGGGAAGTGCAGTACGACCGTTTGATTGACGTACTTACTGTCCAATGCCACACGGTGGTTCTGAAAATCATTGGCTGGAGTTTTTCGAGCCCTGCCTGTTCCACAGATGATTGACTTGTTTAATTTTCATGTCAGTAGGCTACTTCTAACTCAGTGGCTGTAAGTGGGTTATGATAAGGATTTCAAGTAATTTTCAAGTAAAATCACACTGTCAGAGCCAGAGCGTCAGACTGGGCTGTTCTCAGCATACCGCAAAAAAAATTAAGAGGGTTCAAGTTCCAGTCCCCAAATTCAGTTGAGCCACTACCTGGACATTTGTGATGGACAGAGCTGCCTTCAGTTTTGGGCCTATTCACATAATGGTTTTGGAATGTTTTGAATAGTTTGAGTTATTGTTATGTATATGTTAAGACATTGTTATTGTTAATGTTGAAATAAAACTCAACTTATGAACCTCTCTTTACCGATTTTTAAATGTGGAAACTGGGTTAGATCATCAGATTTTTGTATGACTTGACTTGTGACTTGCTTGACCTGCGCAATGACTTGACTTGTGACTTGCTTGATTCTCACCACAGTGACTTGGGACTTGCTTGAGACTTGAAGGTTATGACTTGAGACTTGCTTGTGACTTGCACATGAGTGACTTACCCCCACCTCTGGTGCCTGCACACGGCACGGAACGCGCCATGGAAATGGATGCATTTAATTTACTTTGTGCCCACGTCATACGTTGGCGCCAACAGAAAATTGATACATTTGCTACATTTGCAGAAAACTTTGTTTGTGTGTATATGCAAACTCGAGTTTGCCTGTCCACCAACCAAGTTCATTTGTAACGAGGAGTACTCGAGTAATCGATTCCTCACGCCCATCCCTAGTAGTGACCTACCGTTGTATACTGTGGCGGTAGAACGTATTCGGAAACGTTTTCCGTACTACACAATGCGAACTGAGCATTCGGACGCGCTATATTTGTGGCTTACTACAAAATGCATACTATAAGTATGAGTATTCCGATTCAGCCCTGGATTGGGCTTTGCGAGGTTTGTATACCGGCGTTGCTATGGTTACCGGTCTTGCGTGTTCCAACGGTTTATTAGGTTTCTAATAAATCGCTGTCTAATCAATACTTCATTCACTTCCTCTTCCGTGGTCATTACAATATTATGAATAGACTGCGTCGGGTTCTCCGACGTCTCTCCCTCTTGGCCTGCCCATAACAGGTTTGAATATTAAGGGCTGCCTAATATTCGTTCGATTTTTTTATTTTTTTTTTATATTGGAATTATATTTGAATCACGAAGTTCAGAGTCAGAGCCCTAATTCACATATAAGGTAATTTACATTTCCTACAGAGAAAATACTACCACAGGGGTAGTATTATTCAGCACATTTTCAGAGTACAAATGTCAGGATATGTTGTTCACACATACGGCCCATCAGGAGAATATCAGGACTTACACGTGTGTCTGAAAGCAGCTAGTGTGTGAGCATTTGATTACATCATAAAATTGGTCAATTTATGGTAACAGGGGTAATTGTTCAATGGAAAGTGTAGTATACTATGCATGCAAATTAATTATTAAATAGCTTTTACTGTTATTCAGGGCTGAAAAGTGCATTGACATTTTAAAATGCAAGGCAACTACTATTGGTTAATTGAAAAATAATAATCATCTTTGTGATCAAACATCTCTTCCAGTGTCCTGGCCAAGACAGGCAGCAGTAGCCTACAGTCACACATAGCATACACACAAAACATAACGAAAATAAAACAACTAAAACAGTCCACAGGGGGAAGGGGGGGATATCAATATCGCAAGACATTTCGGGAGGCTCAAGGAGGAAAAGTAATATTACATTTGAGCAACAAAGTGCAATCTTGTGGTGGACTCTATAGACATAATTCACCATACTGTGTTATTGACATGTTTTCGTTCTGTGTTAGAGGGACACCGTCTCTTTAAGAATTAAATGACTTCTGTGTTGATATGCCGGTCGGTGCGATGTTTGAATTGAACAGTTTTTATATGACAAAATGAACGACCTGCTGTTGCATGTCGAGGTGAAAAATGGTCTAATTTTAATCGCAATTTCTGCCTGTATGTCTATAGACAGAACGTGTTACCTGGCAGTTTGTCGTGTTTAAAAACATGACGTCTTACCTCGGCGAGAGCCGTGAAACGTCTTAACCTGTGTGTGTGTGTGTGTGTGTGTGTGTATGAGCGGGTGTGTGCGCTTCCGTGTATGCTTGTGCGTGCTTGCGTGTGTGTTCTTACCTGTGCGTGTGCCGATGGCGGAGCTGTTAAAATTCTTACCTGTGCGTGTGAGCGTGTGTGTGTATGTGTGTGTGTGTGTGTGTGTGTCCGTGTGTTTGTGCACGCTTCCGTGTATGTGTCGCTGGCCTTTGTGTTGACGTGCGGTGTGTGTGCGGTAGGGGTGTAACGATTCATGCGATGCATCGAAGAATCGATTGTCAGTTCTACCGATTCAACTAAATCGATCTGCTAAAATAAATAAATAGAATGAATCGCTTTGGCTTCACCAATAATCGATATGAATGCTTTAAATCGTATGAATCGATTATGATTAATGTTTTAAGACTTAGTTTACACGCTTATTTTGTGAAGTGCAGCTCGGTAATCCGTAACTCTGTCATCAGCTAGTCAGCTTGCAAGGAAGTCCCACGAGGGACTTTCTCCCTCACCCTCTACTGTTGCATTTCAAACATGGCAGAGAGCGGCAGCGAGATTGTTAATGCACCAGCAAACTTGAAATCCAAAGTGTGGAAGCATTTTGGCTTCGCAAAGAATAATGGTAAAATTGACAAGGGGTGTGTGACGGGGCGCATAGCTTCCGTCAATGTTGCCTGTGTGTGTTTGTCTTGTTTGACTATGTATTCCGTTACCTTCCTACTGTTTTAAAATCATTTATCAACCATGTCATTTATCATGCGCGCTACGGCAGTTTAATACAATCTTGCAAGTACCATCATTACAACGTTCTGTTTAATATCATTTACCATTAACGTCACCTGTTCTGTTGCAATAACCATTCAAACAAGTATGTCGTTGTCAAATTCCAGGTTTGTTTATTTAGTTTAAAATTTACATGTTAACACAGCGTAAATGTTCGTCTTATCAGCGTCTCGTCTAGACTTTGTATTAGGGAATGTGTGCCGCGTAAACGGGGTTTAAATTAACGTCATAACTTCCGGGTAAACCGGAAGTGACCCCGAGTTTTTGTAATTATGTTTATTGCAGTTTTTGTATATTTTGGCTACGCCAAAATCTAGCAATAATATAAAGGTCCAGTATGCTTAAGTTCGAATTGATGTTTTTGTGACTCTCAAGCCCATTCAGTTTGTTTAGTGAAAAGTATTTTTCTTTTTGTTGATTTTCGTTTTATTTTTATTGCCTTATAGGCCTTAAATTGGGAAAATAAAAGATCCCATCTTTTTCCAAACTTCTTGTCGGCTCCTGAGTGATTTTCCACCTAGTTCAAGACGCTCCAACACATCTACCCATGACAGGGTGTCACATTATTGCATGTTTATTTCACGGATATAGAATTTTGGTTCAAAGTTACTGAATCGAATCGTGGTTTACAGAATCGAATCGAATCGAATCGTTCCAAAAAATATAATTGTCTTTGAATCGAATCGCCAACTACTGAATCGTTAATCGAATCGAATCGTCTGAAGCCAAAGATTCACACCCCTAGTGTGCAGCCTTGTGTGTGTGTGCGCATGTGTGTGCCTTTCCGTGTATGTTTGTGCGTGCTTGCGTGTGTGTTCTTACCTAAGCATCTGCCGATGGCGGAGCCGTTAAAGGGGACATATTATGAAAACAGCCCTTTTCCTGGGATTTGGGGTGTGGTTCTGGGTAGATGGTGCTCCCACACGCAGACAAACTTTGAAATAAGTCTGTGCATGATTTTTTGAGTGAGATACGCATTTCTCGAAGCAGCCCGCCTCCAGCTACCAAACGAGCGAGTCAGTTTCGGCGCCTCCTACTACGTAGGAAGGGGGCACATTTGAATATTACCTCCCACTTCCCCACTCCCCTCCAATCAGAGCATCGCTAAGATTTTGTGGACCAGTGGACGAGCAGCTCCGGCGGGGGGAACTCTGCGCTAGCCCTGCAGCTAAGCTCCTGGAGTACAATCCCTTTCTCTGGCGCCGAGCTCACCCCCCGCCGGAGCTGTCGCCGAAGGGAAGTCGGGAGGAGGAGACATGGAGTAGAAAGGTATTGTACTCCCGGAGCTGTGCTGCCGGACTGCCGCCGAGCTACCCCAGCCGGAGCTGCTCGTCCACCGGAGCTGCTAGTCCGCTGGAGGTGCCACCTAGCTTCGGCACCAGTTCAGCGGAGTACACCGCCGGAGCTGCCGGACTGCGGCCGGACGGCTTCGACGGCGGCCAGCAGCTCCGGCGCGGGGAGCTCAGAGGCAGTCCGGCAGCTCAGCTCCCGGAGTAGAATCCTTTTCTTCTCCATGTCGCGGTTCATGGACTTCAGAGAGTCAATGCCAAAGTTCCTTCCCCCCAATTCTTCTCAACCATCTCAACCATTCTCAAAGATATCCCCCAATATCCCCCAAAAAAGTCTTTACTTGTGGAAGTACCAGAGATATCAGACACATCCATAGGCGTTGATTACGCCGGGGACGCCGGGGACGCGTCCCCACCAGTTTTCGTAAAGACTAATTTTGTCCCCACCAGAAAAAAAAAAGAAAAAAAAAATATATATATATTGTTTTTTAAAAATGAATGTTTAAAGCGCTAGACAGATGCGAACCAATCCACAAAAAATCGATCTGCATACGGCACACAGCCGTCAACAATTTGCAACAATTATAACATTTGGATGAGTAGTTCTAGAATGGGGGAGGGGTGGGTGCAACGGTGGGCGGCTCCTTCTCTGTGTAATCTGAACCTGACTGCTTGCTGCGCACTTCCATGGACAATCTGCTGCGGTTGCAGCCTCATGCATTTGAGGAAAGGAGGTCCAGAGGAGGTAACGTAACGTATCTATATTTATTCATGATGATGACAATCTGTACAAACTCCTTTGTCGTAGTTTGACCGAGGGCAGCGAACGATTTATCTTGATAGTTTCTAAGTTCTATCATTGACGTTGAAGCTATAGCCAACATTAGCTTCACTAAGTTCTGATTGACTTAGTTCCTCTCCCTGATCAAATGTAAACAAATACAGAAGATTGATAACTTAATTGATTTAGCTCTGTCTTATTTATTTATTTTAAAATGCAGTGTTTTCTCCTTTTAGGAACTTGTTTCTGCCAACTCACCTCTTCATTGCCATCTACCAGTTCCTGCCTTTCATTAAGCTCTGATGTTCCTTATAAATATATAAAAATGTGTTAACTCAATTGATTATGCCCTCTATTTTATGAGATGTATGTGGTGTGCAAACAAAAGTCTTGTAACCTTTATTGTAATGATTTGACCACTATGACGGTATGTTGGTTGTGGTATATGTTATCAATATTGTAATTGGTTTTTGACAAAATATTGGTTTGGAGTGTGCGGTTGCCTGGTACCATGGTTGTTACTTGGTACAAATAATATGGATGATTTACGACCATCTAGTGGGGAGTCTGAAAACTGCTAACGAAACGTCATTGAAGTGAAAATAAAATAAATCATTCGTACTGTTGTAAATTCAAAATTCTAAATAGGAAAGCTAAACGTTGAAGCACATAGGGCAAAACACTCCAGTAGCACTAGGCATGCTAGCCAACAGTGTGTCGCGCTGGTAGAGGCTAGCTAGCTAAAAAAAATCTCAAGAATTACAATATATTTCTAGAATAAATATTAATTTAGCTGAGCTCATAAGACACTAGCACACTTACTGTGCATGTCAGCTTCAATTGCTTGGCTTTAAAAAAATCTCTGATGTCCTGTCCACTCCTTTTTGACATTTTTCTGTATAATTAGCAAAATTATAGGATCAGAGAATGTCGGGCTCTGGTTGTATCGCTATCTCGTCTTTTTTCAGTTGTGACTAGATGTCCCCTCTGCGGCACCGTAGTTGTGGATTATTTTCGTATGAGGCGCCAGCCTGACTTGGAAAATGAATGAGATATTAATACCAATACTCTATGGCTGGTATGCAATGATGAGGCATCAGACAGTCAATTAATTTTAGCCTGAATACATAGGTAAAAAGCACCAGACCGCTAGTACCATGGATGGACAGTGTCAGAGCGAAAACCTGTTGAACTAAATGGATGTGGTTAGGCAGCAGGCACGCAGGCTACACCGCGGGATACATCTGCAGACCACTGGCACGTTAATAAAGTAAGATGCGATATTTAATGCTCAAGATTTGCTGAGCATTCAGAATGCCATGTAGATTCAGCTATAATTATTTTTAGCTTTTTCGATCTTGACATTTGTAGTGCTGTGTGTATACGTTTGCCCCTTCTGAACTTAAACACGTAGGTAATAAGCCCCTCTTTGTTTATTTTGGTATAGCTCATGTCATGTCACGTCAACATTGAGTGCATCATGGAGCAGAACATTGTGGGTCATCATGTCCAATGCTTTTTGAAAACGCTTTCTTCATAAAACGTGTCAGACATAATTTTTTTGTAAAAATCGTATTAATTAGTAAGCTAGACAGGTATCCCGTCTTCAGAACCTTTCATGACCTGCGCTAAAGAAAAATTAAGGTGCATCCCCAGCACTTCTAAAAATGCATTCCAGATTGCGTCTCTGTCCCCACCACATTTCAAACCAAACTGACGCCAATGGACACATCTTTATTCTTTATTATTCATAATATCATCCGAGGCGCACATAGCTTTTACATAAAAGCTATGCTTTTACCCGTACATAATATTATTATTATGTTATATTATATTAGAGCTCCAGGAGTCAGCAAACGGCAACAGTCCCTTCTCCTCCATGCTGTGGTTCAGTCTGACAGCTCATTGGTCAATGGGCAGCAGCTCATTTGCATCAATGCCACAGACACCAGAAAAAGCGCATTCTGAAAGGACTGAAACAGAGGGGAATTCTTCGTTTGCAACTGACGTCACAGCTAATTAAAATTCGTAACCAAACCGGAAGTCTGACTTCTTGGTAGGAAAGCAATCACAACATTGTGCCCCGCTACACTCGTTTCAGTCACATTAGAGTGGATTTCATTCAATCTAGGGATGCAAACAATTAATCGATGATCGATTAATGGTCGATAAGAGATTATTCGATTGAAATAAATTACTTGCAATTAATCGCGTTTTTAACCCGTAATTCCCCACCCATCCACGTGAGGGCGCGCTTGACGCCAGACGTACTTGACGCACACACGGGAACACAAGCGGGAACACAAGCAAAGCAGGACAAGACAAACGAAAAGCGGGACACTGACACGATGAAGAGGGCAAAACGGAGTGCAGTATGGAGACACTTTAAGTTGGTTAATGATGACAAAGACGCCAAATGCACAATATGTGGAAGTATTTTAAAGTAAACAACTAAACGACTTCGTTGAATTACCACCTAAATGTGTCACATTCAGAAGGAAATTCAGCTTCTCAGAAGAATTGCCGCTTATCAATTAATCGATCATCGATCGATAAGATGAAACAACAACTATCGATTAATGAATTACTCGATAATTTGCATCCCTAATTCAATCGCAAAGCACATATCTAACCTCAATTCTTACGCTATTACATGATTTTGTTTGGCTAATAATGCCTACCAGTTGTGTTGTGCACGGTTGTGTGAATAATTTCATACGGGAGAATGGGAATTGCATTTTTTTTAGGATTCCAAAAGTGACTCAAGTCACAACTCAAGGTGAGCGGACGCGTGAGTTGACCGAGGAGCGACGCCGCACTTGGATTTCAAACATCTACTGGGGCGACATGGCACAAATAAATCTCGCCAACACTCGTATTTGTGGTAATCACTTCAGCAACTGTAGGTCGGGAATACCAATGTACAGCAAGTTCTGGGAATACTCCCACCTTAAAAAATGCCTCAGCACTCTGAATTGTCGATGCCCAAAACTGAGCGTCAGGCAGGATCCTTTCAATATTCCCTTTGTGGTCCAGACCACAAAGTCGCAGTAATCCAGGCCACATATTAATATCTGGGCTTGGACTTGGAAATAGTAGGCATGATTTCCGGAAGTCTGATGATAGTTCCATTTTTCAATAGGCAGAAATCTTTGACTCCTGCGCGGCTTCAGGGTCAACGTCTCGAAAGTCGTTGGGCACTTGATTTCACTATGCCATCTGGGGAGGCTCCAAGAAAGGGCTTTTGAGGGTAAACGAACAAACCACATTCAGAGACCGAGAAATCTTCATGCGTTTTATTCATTTCTTCGGCATAACAAGCCCTTGCTTGTGCTTCATTGGCCCCAAGATGTTGCTGCATTGGAAAATGTATTTGCTTCCGGGTAGCAAATCGAATTAATAAGAGAAGAAGACGGTTTGTGAAGTTTGGTTCGACAAGCCGCCTTCAGCTTGGATGCAGTGATCCGTCCAGCCCGCTGCTTAAGCCAATTTTGATCGCTTGTGTTTTCCTACCAAGATGGCCGCCGTCGTGACGTAAGCACTTTTTACGTCATTTTGATCACGTGGTTGCAAACGAAGAATAGCGGTAGACGATATATTTTTTCCTAAAAGCTATTTTCAGCAAACAGCTTCAAAAAAATGTTTTCTGGAACTCAAATACTATGTTTACTTGTTAGGAAAACACCATAATATGTCTCTTTTAAACGTCTTACTTGTGCGTGTGTGAGTGTGTGTGTGTGTGTGTGTGTGTGTGTGTGTGTGTGTGTGTGTGTGTGTGTGTGTGTGTGTGTGTGTGTGTGTGTGTGTGCCCGCGTGCGGGCGTGTGTGCGCGGCGTGTATGTGTCACTGCCTTTGCGTTGACGTGAAGTGTGTGTCTGCGTGTTTGTGTGTGTGTTTAGTGTGTGCGCGTTTCCGTGTATGTTTGTGCGCATGTGCTTGCTTGTGGTGCATGCGTTCGCGCTTGGCACATGGGCACTTGAGTTACTTTGAGTAACTGGTGCGACAGGCCTGCTATTATAGCAGTATTTTATTAAATTGGGCGTTAAATATTTTGCGCTAAATATATATATACATATCCGGAAGATACAAAACTAATCTGATGGTGGAAATCCTTTGGGCATGTAAGAGCCTGTTTTCATATATAACATAACTGTTATAAAATGCAAAACAACTAGAGGATTCATTCAGATTCATCGTCACCTTCAGGAAGAACATATTAAAAATAATATAGGTTTTGATTATTCACCCCACTATGTCACAGGTTGCTATAGTTTTTTCGGTCCCAGTGGACAAAAAAATTGTAGACGAGAGACAGTGATTATAGGTGGTGTCCACTTAGCCTGTGGGAGAAATGATCGTATGGGGCACTCAGGCCTCCGCTGTGCCATTGACACTGAGGTACTTCAGTTAATGACCTTCCTCCAACACACACACACACACACACACACACACACACACACACACACGCACACGCACACGCAAACACAAACCCCAATCCTTTTCTAAATGTATTTTTTTAACATCTGCTCCTCTAAAACCACTATCACTGAACAGCTTTACAAAGTCCAGGTTAATACAGATTTGAAACTTGTGCATGCTTGGATTAAGGATAAAGCTTTTTATAGAAATCCTGCATACTGCAGCCGCTTTCACTATAGCTCTCTTGGAAATGAGTCTCTTTCTAAAGTGTTTTTTCCTTCAATGTGTGTTTCCTCTAGTGTGTGTGTGTGTGTGTGTGTGCGTGTATGAGCAATAGACAATGTATATCAGCAGAATGTGGTTTCCCAGACCACTCTTATTGGCCCAGCCAGCCGGATCTGAACCCATCCAGGAAATGTGAGGTAGTTGGGTTCATTTCTGTTCCCAGTGAAAGTTATTTGCTTTAAAGTCTAGAGACAACCCTTCCTATCCTAGCCCAACCCAACCCACCACACCACTCACACACCCTATTTCGCAAACACCTCAGCTGATGTCCCCAGGACCACCCTTCATGCCTCTTGTCTCCCACCTACAAGCCTTTCAGACCAACTAATTTCCAAAATGTCAGGCGGGAGACTGCATGCATTGCTCTGCAGCGGAAAAGCCCATTTAGCGTTTCTCGGGCCGGCCTATCAGGTGGTACCTCCCGGACAGCTGGGGAATATCTAATTGTGGTTAATCTTTGGAAACACACAGGGTCACAGAGGGGTGCGCAGAGACCAAGAGAGAAATAGAGAGAAATAGAGAGAGAGAGAGAGAGAGAGAGAGAGAGAGAGAGAGAGAGAGAGAGAGAGAGAGAGAGAGAGAGAGAGAGAGGAATGAGCTAGCACATAAAAAAGGCAAGCTAATTCATTAGCGGGAAGCCATAACATAAATGAGCACCGACAGAGAGAGCAAGGGGAGAGAGAGGAGAGGGGGGGGGAGTGATAGAGAAAGAGAGAGAGAGAGAGTAGAGAGAGAGAGAGAGAGAAAGAGAGTGTGAGAGAAGAAAGATTGAAAGAGGGAGGAAGAGAGAAAGTGCAGGAGTGACTGGGGGGGTGAGTTGAGACCCTCTCTGGGGAGCGTCTAATCCTCTTCCTAACTTTCTCTCCTCCCTTCCAGCCTATTTTATGCTCAAGTGAAAGGAGCCCCGTTGCAAAGGGATTCCTAACCAACCCCCATCCCCCGCAACCCACCCCACCCCAACAACCCCCGGCCATCCCCCACCCCAACCACCCCCTCCCTCCCTCCCCATCAACTGAAGCGCCAACAAGCACTCACCAGAATAAACATAGCGTGCTTGACTCTGCGCTGCCGTCCTCCAAGGGAGCATGCATTCACTATCCATTGTGTTGGACGAATAAGACCAACACTGAAGCCCGGCTTCCACCTAGGCTCTGCTAGCCCTACAGTAGGTGTCCAAATAAAGTGTCTCGGTGCTTAAAACACAGATTCAAATTTGATTTAGGATTCTTTGTTTAATGCTGATTTTTCATCTCTTCCTCCACATAGCAGCAGATGTTACAAAGAGCACGTAATGTACCGCCGAGGCCCTGCGCAATGCCCAAATCTTCCCTCTGTTTATGTCTACGTAAATCTGTGTGTGTGTGTGTGTCTGTGTACCTATGTGTGTGTGTGTGTTTGTGTGTTTGTGCGTAATTGGTGATCAATGAAAATTACTATGTGAGGCTCTGAATTAATTTAAGTGTTAATGTTCTGTTACTCAAGGGTGATGGTTGTAAGTGTGTGTGTGTGCGTGTGTGTGTGTGTGTGTGTGTGTGTGTGTGTGTGTGTGTGTGCCTACACTGCCTGTGCGTTAGGGCTGGGACGACGCGTCGACGTAATCGATGACGTCGACGCATAAATTACGTTGACGCGAAAAATGTGCGTTGATTCGAAAAACCCAAAACAAAGATGGGCGGCGCCGGAGCGTAGTAGCAACGCGAGTAGCTCCTCAGACTTTCATAAGTGCAAGACGCCACGCACTCGTTCCTCTAAAGCTGGGGTGCCCAAATTCTTCCCTCTGGAGGGCCAAAATTTAATCGGGGGGAGGCTCGTGGGCCAAAATTTTAATTTTTCAGTATATTAGGCTAAATATGGGTATAAATAGCATGCGTGTGCAAAATCAACACTATCACAAGGTCATTTTGAAAAATGAATGACAATGTTTATTGTGCTTCACATTAATGTTCAAAAAATAATAAATAAATCATAAAATCTATCTTCTTTAAATTAGAAAAATAATTGAAGCACTATGAAATATTTGAAGACAGACATGGAACATTACTGGGCCTTGGGCCTGTATCTTCAAATACAAAGTTTTTTTTAGTGCAATAAAATTAACACAGAACAATAACACAGGACAGTAACAAAGTAACACAGGACAGAGCAGAACATACTCCGACACATTGGAGGTCCAGGCCTATACATTATGATTTGAAGTAGGCCTATCAGTGGGAGACATGAAGCCTGTCCTTGGTTTTTACAAGTCTCTTAATATCAGGCTCCAGCTGACTAACTGACAGAGTGAGAATGTCATGAAGGTGAGAGTCAGATAAAGCATTTCTCAGTTTGGACTTATTAAGATTCATCAGGCTGAATGCCTGCTCACAGACATAGGTACTTCCAAAGAGGGAGAACATCACCTGTGCATGTTTGCGGATCTTGCCATATCTGTGTGCAGGAACAGATTTGTAAAAGTCCTGTAAAGAAAGCTCTCTAAACCGGCAACGGAGATCTGAATCAGACTGAAGCTCCAAAAGTTCCATTTGAAGCTCCTCACTGACTGCATCCACATTTACAGCAAAGGGTTGGGCAAACAGCTCAAATGCTGCTTCGTTTCCACGAAAATCCTCAAAGCGATGGTCAAACTCCACCACAAGATCGCTGAGAATGTTGCAGTATTTTGGTGTGTCTTCCTCCATCAACCCAACTTCTCTGAGGCTGGGAAAATGTGCCAAATTTCCTAAATGTACAGACACAAAGACAAAAGCAGCAATGTAAGATGCAAGGTTGTTCATTTGATTTTCAATTAAATACCAAACATCAATCAAATGAGAAAAAAACTTGTTTTTTTGTGTTTATGGCTGCAGTACAAAAAACAAATGTGTTATTGGATTTAATGCCTATATTTAAATAGAAAATGTATTCTCCACATACAATGTATGTAACAAATATAATAACATGCTGGTTATAGTAATCAATAACCAGCCTACTACATTGTTTTGTGTTCAATAACATATTCAAGTTAGATCTCACCTGTTAAGAGATGTCTGCTAAGCAACTGGAGCTTTTGCTTGAAGGCTCTGACATGGTCGTACAGCTGAGTGATTATCTGGTCTCTCCCTTGAAGCTGAAGATTGAGGATATTCAGCAGCTCTGTGATGTCCACAAGAAAGGCCAGATCTGCAATCCAGTGCTTGTCCGAGGGCACTTGGATGTTGTTCTCCTTTGTGGCTTGAAACACCCTGATTTCCTCACGCAGCTCAAAGAAACGTCGCAAAACTTTCCCGCGGCTCAGCCACCGCACCTCCTGGTGGTACAATACATCCCCATACTGGGCATCCATCTCATCAACAACAGCTTTGAACTGACGGTGTGAGAGCGCCTTTGAGCGAATATTATTGACAATGCCAACGACATCCTGCATCACGTTCTTTAGGCCGATATTCTTAGCGCACAGTTGCTCCTGATGCAAAATGCAATGATATTTAAAAATCGAGCCACCACACTCACGGACTTTGTCCGACACAAGTGCAGTTAGGGCTGCTCTCTTACCGACCATGGCCGGGGCTCCATCAGTCGTGATGCCAGATAGGTTTTCCCACTTCAAACCATTCTTGTCCATAACTTGCTCCACTGCCTTAAAAATATCGATACCTCTTGTCGTCCCTTTCAGTGTTTCAAGGCCCGCTAGTTCTTGGCACACTTCAAAGTCCTCATTGACTCAGCAACTGTGCTGAGTCCGATATGTCGGTGCTTTCATCGCATGCGATGGAGAAGGCAGAAAACCGACCTGCTCTTTGGGCTATCTGGCCCCGAACGTCTTCGGCCATGTCCTCAACGCGGCGGGTCACCGTGTTCCGTGACAGGCTTATTTGAGAAAAAGCCCGCTTCTGAGTTGGACACACAGCTTCAGCAGCAACTGTCAGACACTCTTTTACAAAATCACCCGCAGCAAAAGCGTGTCCACTTCTGACAATGATGTTGCTAATGCGATAACTTGCAAGGGTGGCATTTTCTTGTGCGGTGGATGGCTGAAGTAAAGTTTGCTGCTGTGTTTCTAGCTTCATTAGCAAGTTTGCCGCCTTTACGGCAAACTTGCCGTAATTTTTTGAATTTTTTGAATTTGCGTTTTTCTGTGTGCCACTGCCGCTCCATCCTTGCGTCTCACTTACTCGCTGTCACGTGACTTCGGATTGGAGCGCAAGAGGATAGGAGCTCAACAGCGCCACCCTACCATCAATGTATCACAATGTTATTCTATGGTCAGGAATGGAAGTGCACCAATCAATAATATTCAATGAGTGCAAGCGCTGATGGTGGAAAACAATAATATATACAGTGGGTAAGGCGCGGGCCAAATAAAATCAGTCGCGGGCCAAGTTTGGCCCGCGGGCCCCAAATGGGGCTGCCCTGCTCTAAAGTATGGGAATTCTTTAATGTAAAAGGAAACGATTCCATGATATGTCGTCTTTGCAAAATCGAGATGACTTTCCATTCTAGCACCACGGCAATTCACCAGCACCTGAAGAGGCGCCACCCGGTAGCAGCTGCAGATGACCAAGCACCGTAGAATACTAAGAATGCATTACTTTGCACTTTTATTTTGGAATTTAAAGGCAATAAACATCTTTTGAAATGTTAAGGAATTCATATTTTTTTCATTCAGATATGTAAATCAACATGTATAAATTGCTATTAGTCAATTAATGGGGAGATAATCGATAATCGAATCGAATCGGACTGAAAAAATTAATCGTCAGATTAATCAATGCATCGAAAAAATAATCGCTAGATTAATCGTTTAAAAAATAATCGTTTATCCCAGCCCTAGTGTGCGTGTGTGCATGCGTGTGTGTGGACTAGGGATGGGCAAAATGATTCTTTTCCGGGAACTAGTTCTTTCAGTTCAGTTCACTATAACGATTCGTTTATTTGATTTGTTCGTTTTGATTCGTTCGTTACGTCAGATTACATCTTAAAAAAAACAAAAAAAAAAAAAAACTTTTTTTTATAATTTTTTGTTTTTTTAATTGGTCGTGGGTCCGGATAGGAGTCCGCCGTTTGGAGATGCCTGCTATATAGTATATCTAACTTCCCCCCAATATTTATACCAATTGCTTACTCTCTATATTTCATTCATGGTTTTACATTTATAATTTTATTTTACTTTACATTTAATTCTTCATTGTTCAGGCATTACAGAACTTGCATGGTCATAAATAAAAAATACGAACTGCAGTTTAATTTCTTTGTTTGTTCTTAAATTGACGTAGAATGGAGCAAAGACTCCTGGGATTGGGAAATGCGTTTATCCAATAAACAGATGGAGGTCAAGTCTATTTTCGAAAAAATGTAGGGGGATATATGAGTCGAATGGTATGACCCAAGATACGTCAGACAGAGAAAGCGCGCATATTCGATGGTACCGCCTTGTCATTGGTTTACCTAGGTGCCATTCCAACACCATTGCTACCTCTCATTGGCTGAATCTTTGAGAAAGTTGTAGACTCAATCAATGGAAGTCGCGGGGAGACGGAGCTTTGTTCGTTTGTATATTTTATTTACGTGACCATATGTTTGGTTTATGTTAAAAAAAAAAGAATCAAAGAACCAGTTCTTCTTGTTTTGGGGAACCAGTTCTTGTCGTTCACGTTCGGGATTCGTTCGTTGTAATGAATCAGTCGCGACCGACGCATCCCTAGTGTGGACCCACACATGTGTGATTTTTGTCTTACTTGCAAATGTCCCTTTCTGAAGTGCTTTTGTTTCTAGTGAAACATCATTAGGAGTGTGAGCACCTGAGAAAGTACAAGAAGAAGAAAAACCTGCTTCAGAGTGAGAGACAGAGTCCCCCCACACACACACACACACAGGAGGGAGAGCGAGAGATGGAGGCGAAGTTGAATTTGATTCAGGGAGGGGAATTGGAAGGGAAAGGCAGCAGGTATGGCGGTTTAGAAGGGCAACCGGGTGGTGGTGGAGAGCGTTGAGCTAATCAACATCCCATCTGGAACATGAGGATCCCTGAAGCTAAGCTACAGGCAGAGAGAGAGAGAGAGAGAGAGAGAACAATGCTTCTGTTTATTACAACCACCATTTAATTTTCCACATTGGCTGTGTAGACATTCTTTAGACACAGGCTTGATGCTCCAGAAGGAGTGGCATTACGTTGGTATAAAGCCATCAGGAATGGCTGGATGAATATGAAAAAAGCTTTTCATTCAGGCCAATCACAAAACACTGTGGATATTTGCAGGTAAATTGTACGTGCGCGCGCGCGTGCGTGCCTGCCTGCCTGCCTGCCTGCCTGCCTGCATGCATGCCCTCCTGCCTGCCTGCCTGCCTGCCTGCCTGCCTACCAGCCTGCCTGCCTGCCTGCCTGCCTACCAGCCTGCCTGCCTGCCAGTCTGCGTGCGTGCGTGCGTGCGTGCGTGCGTGCGTGTGTGCGTGTGCTGGTGTGCGGGTGTCTGAAGCTGTGTGCACTCTCTGGGGCATATTGCTGTTTTGGCACTATACGTTAATCCCAGCAGTGCAGATTGTATGAGTGTTCTATGAAGATTACAGATTACGGACTGTTGCTGCAGATTAGCTGGCAGCTCTTTCTGCACCTCCGGACGGAAACACAGCTATCTCTCATAGCCACTTGACGGGTGGCTATGAGATGAGGTGGTCTGACAGACCACCTAATTTTCACCATGCAGTTGAGCCCTGTTAACTGAAGATCTCTTAAACAAGGTTTTCTCATCATATGATTTTGGTTATGCAAAGGTTTTCCTGAACTAATCTATTACAAACCTATGTTAGATCAAGATGAAAATGTATCTTTCATGCAAAAAGACCCATACATAGAAAAACGTTGTATGTATGTTTAGTCCAGTTGGGAGGATTGGAATGGAAAACTCAGGCAAACCAGCAAGGGATCTTCAATTGGATTTCTGACACAACTGAATGTGACTATTTTTAGGACACTGAAAGAAGACTTTGCATCATAAATCAAACAGTTCCAAAGACATTTGAGCTGCCGATCAAATAAGGCAATGCAGTGGAGGAGAGCTACGGCGCAAGACTGGCGGAAAGTAACATAGCGCCGGTTTGTTAGCTTACCAAAGCTTTCTCCTGTGTCAACAAGCTATGGTTCTGGTTTTGATTCTGCTTCAAGATGAATATATAAATACATCCCACTTTGAGGCAGCGTTCGATACTACTTGTGCATGTTGATTTATCATTTAGCTGATCCTTCCTTTTAGACTAAACTGTTCATTTTAGACTAAACTGTTCATTTTATCACACAGAAAAG
>NC_044059.1:17191965-17194465 GCF_902167405.1 Gadus morhua | reverse complement strand
AATAATCCAGTTTCCCATCCCGGGAGATTCCTTCCCAAGATGAGTTACATCTTTTCACATGCCCACAAAAGTATGTCAAGCTTCCAGCGCGTTTTTCCTGCTTGTTTCCCTCCCTCCTCCTCCTCCTCTCTGCTCTCTCGCTCTGTCACATACACACACACACACACACACTCACTCACACACACACACACACACACACACACACACACACACACACACACACACACACACAGACACACACGTACTTGCTGGTCCCCTCGATCGGCTGCTGCCGCTGAAGTTGCCTAGTTACCTCTCTCTGAAGGGTGGTTCAGGCCGCCGAACCGACAGCCAATCACAACGCCGTGTTCGCCTTAACCCGTCTGCTGCCGAACTGTCCCTATTTCGCGGTTCCAAGCGAAAAGAGCATGAAATAGAACCCGCAACAACAGAAAAGCGACTGTGCAAAAGACCGATAAAAGGGAAAACGAGACGTCAGTGGGTAGACGGCGGAGTTGTAAAATAAGTTGCAACCATATGCCAATATTTTTGATTGTTTGAGTGGTGCTGTGCCAGTGAGGCTTTTATATCTGAACCAGTGTTAAGACAAACGATGAACTGCTGTTAAGATAAGACGATCATAACTTTTCTGAAACAAAACTTTACAGCTCAACAAAAAATATAAACGCAATTATTAGTAGGCTATAACATAACCTCATCCCCTTGCTTTTTCTGACTTCTTCTCTGTAACACACACACACACACACACACACACACACACACACACACACACACACACACACACACACACACACACACACACACACACACACACACACACACACAAAGCAGAGCACAGTAGGTTACAGTAAAGCAAATATCAATTTATAGGCCTACTCATATGGAAACAGCAGACACGCAAAAGCAGACACATAATGAACAGAAACCTCAGCCTAGGCTTTAACTGGTCCTTCAATGGGGAGATATTGATTTCATTACCACCTGCAGTATAGTATTTCTGCCTGGAACGTGTGTTTATTGTGTGTGTGTGTGTGTGTGTGTGTGTGTGTGTGTGTGTGTGTGTGTGTGTGTGTGTGTGTGTGTGTGTGTGTGTGTGTGTGTGTGTGTGTGTGTGTGTGTGTGTGTGTGTGTGTGTCCGCTGTGTAAGTCACTGACTTTGAGAACCACCTTATGTATACCATCCCCTGGAGATCAGAGAGACAAAGGCAGTAAGCAGACTGCATGTCAACCCATCCGGGGAGTGCCGTTCTGGGGGTAACCTCCAGCCTCTTCAGCCTCTCATCTGGCTGCATTCGGCCGCAGACTTGCAAACACTGACGCATCCAGCCTCTTGGATCCACACCTCCTGTTGGTCAAAAATGTAGCTGGTCTTTATGGTCTACTGTCAGAGGCCCAATTCCGACTCCCACGCATGCACTGCACCTTAGACCACAACATCCGTCTGGATGGAACAAGGCACAGAGTGGGTAAAAAAAAAAAGACAAATTTAAGGACGTACATAAATCGATGAAAATAGTTGGGGAATTGGAAAGGATGAATCACTATAATGGTTGTCCCCTGGTTCCTACGAGCAGATGTTAAAAAGAACAGCACTGGCCTCGATTTTCAATGATGAGCAATGGACACTCTGAAAACCTCTTTCACCGCAGCATGAAGAACTGGATGCTGTTGATGGGTTATGGGGGACTTTTCTTGTTGCAACGTCTGGACGGTCGGCCGAAACGCAAAAAACGTATGCGGTTTCACCCAAGAATCGACTTTGTGTGGACGGGGCCTCAGTTGTGACTGATCCTTTAACTGACTGAACCCGACCATCCTTTAACACTTCCCCCCCCCCTCTTCACTACCACCATCCACCCTTCCCCATGACAACATCTTTCATCTGCACTTTTCTCTCTCTTTCTCACTGTCTCTCTCTCTCTCTCTGCTCTACCTATCTCCATCAAACACCACAACCACCCACTAGCACTTGGCGGCTTTCCCCCCTGCTACAGGCTATCCGCCTTCAGGCACTTTTGGGCCCTCAGAATGGAACAGCCTCCTCCCCTGATCTTGTCTTCCAAAAGATGTGTGAACACGGCATATATCGCAGGGTCAAAAAGCTATGCATGCACTTTGAAAGATGACTTACTGTAGTAACATCACACTGCTGTGCTAACACATCCATCAATATGTCTGGAGGTGAATTTGGGAAGCAGCTCTCTCTAAAATGAGATTAGCTGTGCCCTGTCTTACCTCCCTTCCCAGTGAGACCCGCACCAAGTAACCCACACCCGACCCACTATATTATATATCTATATGCAGACAAGTGGAAGGACAAACAGATGGAGTCAGACAGACAGACTGAAAAGCCATCAACCCCTGTGTAATGATTTTTCTTTCTGCTTTGGCAACATCATTCACCGAAACTCTCAGGTAAGAATAATTCACATTTTGTGTGTTTGTGAGAGAGAGAGAGAGAGAGAGAGAGAGAGAGAGAGAGAGAGAGAGAGAGAGAGAG
>NC_044059.1:17186965-17189465 GCF_902167405.1 Gadus morhua | reverse complement strand
GCAACTTTTGGCATAGGCCACGCCCATTTGCGTCTATAATTTTTTTTCGCAAAATCGCGAAAACCGCAAAATTGTTTTTTCCCTACTCCTCCCACATTTCTTGTCCAATCGACACCAAACTTTGCACACGGCATCTTCAGACGCACACGCAAAGAAAGCTCGAACACTTTTTTGATCCGACCCTCGACGACGAAACGGTAGCGTTTTGAACATTGGTTTATTAGCTACGTTTTACGCCGAAACGCAAAAATTCTAAAAATACCAAAATTAGACATCGGATCAAGCCCAAATTTTAGACACATGTCGTTGTTACCCTTAATGGCGTTCAATAAAAAAAACGGAATTTTTCGCCATTAGGGGGCGCAATAAACGAGGAAATTGTATATCTTCTAATTGGCCAGAGGAATGTTCTTCAAACTATAAGGGAACCATCAAGGGGCAAACCCGAGTCTATATAGAAAATATGGCCAAGAATTATTAATGTGGGCGGGAATTATTTGGCAAAGGAAAATTGTCTTTGGAAAATGTCGCCAAAGGGCGGCGCCAAAAAACGACGACATTGTCTATCTCCTATTTGGCCAATGGAATGTTCTGAAAACGAGTTTTAGGCTATAACTCCCACACCGAAGCTCCCACAGTCAAAACCTTTATATCCACAGGTTCAGGGTAGCGTTTTGAATACTTGCTTCGCGTTGTGCCGGCGAAATGCACATTTCTTGTCGCGTTGTGCCGGGGAAATGCACACTTCTTGGACCCCTGCATAACTGCTTGCAGTTCTAGTTGTTATAACTTTTGCAAATGTAATTGAGGATTGCATTGTCACTTTGCATATTAAAATACACTTTGAATAACGTATTTACAAATTACATTATGAAATTGCATAATGCATTGTCAATTGCATAACGTAATTACTTATTGAATTGCAAATTGCAAATTGCATTGCCATTTGAATTTTGCTACATATATGCTTCCATACATACATGCGCATGCGATGCATACGGATTGCTTGTGCACCTCGCGCATACACTTTGCTTCTCCCATCTATCTAGCCGCACATTCTTGGTAAATTATTTGGGAAAGAACAGCTGATGCAGCGGTAATAAGTTGTACTTTTAAATCAATGCATCTGCAAACATATTTTCTTGACAGAGACATCGTGTAGGCCTACATGCCCATAACTTTTAGGATTGATGAGTTTTTGATCGTAAAAACATTGTTTTACCGCGAGTGAGTGTTAAAAAGAATGACTGAATGCGGGCGCGCGTGTGTGCTCTGTTTAAACACACGCAAACTAAACCGCATAATACAATCGATGGCAATGTATATTACCGCGGGGACACATGCATATTAGGATAGCATACAATACTGATAAGAAACAATGTTGATAATGTATTGCGTATATCATTAAATAGAACCACAGTTACCGCATATCATATGTTATATCATATAGGCTACGTTTTCTTTGCCGAAATTTATTTGAGGACTCAGTATTTCTGAAGTTGTGGAAGAAAACCCCTTATTCCATGTGTGAATTAGGCCATATTATTTGGCAATAAACTGAGCCGTTTGCAGTTTGAAATTCATTCTCATCGGAGACTGCAGAGGCGCTGTCAAAATATCAACTCGTCCGATTCAAATGCGCTCATGGCTCTTAAAGGCGATGGGAGCTGGCACTCTCATTGGTTTGTTGGACGTTACGCCCAAACCACACCTACGGGTAACTAGGCTGCTCAGACCAACCCTTTTGACACTTGTGCCGCGACGCAAGTGTCATTTATCCGCCTGTAAAATAGCGATAGCGCCGTAGAACCGCCCACAAAGCTACTTGCGCTTTGCGCTTCCCACTTGCGTTTCAGACCGTTAAAATAGGGCCCTGTGTGTGTGTGTGTGTGTGTGTGTGTGTGTGTGTGTGTGTGTGTGTGTGTGTGTGTGTGTGTGTGTGTGTGTGTGTGTGTGTGTGTGTGTGTGTGTGTGTGTGTGTGTGTGTGTGTGTGTGTGCGCACGTGTGCATGTGTGTGCGCACGTGTGTGTCTATGTTTGATTTTACGGCTGTTACCCTGTGGGGGGTTAGAGATGAAAATCTGCACAGTTGAAATGTCACACATGTTTGTGCTTTCATCAGTGTGTATAACTGAGGAGTCCTGCCTCTGGGAAGATCCATCACATGTCATTAAAAGCGCACAGACACACCCGCACCCGCACACACATACACACCCTTTTTCCTCCAGAGGGGGGCTAAATAAAGGGTATCGGGTCCCCTGTCTCTCTCTGCAAGTGTAAAAGCAAGCTTGGCTGCCATCTTAGTCTCAGATACATTGGGCCAGTGCTGGGGTTGTTACTCAAAAAAAGTAATTAGTTACTTATTGCTAGTTACTTCTGTAAATTGTAATGAGATTACTTTACTAGTTACTGCATTTGAAAAGTAACTTCACTACCTATTACTTTACTTTCCTGTTTCTTAATTTACTGTAGATACATGGACTAACATCATAGCCCTGTC
>NC_044059.1:17134465-17181965 GCF_902167405.1 Gadus morhua | reverse complement strand
TTTGTGTGGGTGAGTGAGTGAGAGAGTGAGTCTGTGTGCGTGTGTGTGTGTGCGTGTGTGTGTGTGTGTGTGTGTGTGTGTGTGTGTGTGTGTGTGTGTGTGTGTGTGTGTGTGTGTGTGTGTGTGTGTGTATGTTTGTCTGTATGTTTGTGTGTGTCCATGTGTCCATGTGTGTGTATGTATAGGTTTGCATTTTATGGAGGCATATGTTTACTAACACAGTCTCATTGCTTTGCGAAATAAGCAATTACCATAATATGCAATAGAAGACACTCTGACCCCTGTAACGGGCTTATTAAGAGACTCCAGAAATGAACAAAAACATAATTTCAAGCACCGCATACTTTTTTTCTCATGATATGGCTCTGAGTAGGGTTACCGAATATGCCTCCTTCCTCTTCCCAGGTCACCTCGCAATTCTAGTTGTTGTTTTCCTTATTTAGGCATCCACAGTGTATATGTGGATACCTATTGTTATTGACACATTTTTCAAATGTGTGGTTCATATCCACGGTATGCATCCAAAAAGTTTGGTGCCAAAATTCCAATTCTTAGCCAGAACCATAGCATCAAATGAAAAGAGAAAAAAAACTCTTTTGATATTCATGATCTATGAATCAGCATAAACAATGGTTTTGATTTTGTAAAAAATGACATTGGTATAGGGCTTCACATATTCATATGTATTTTATTAAGCACAAAATGATTTTTTGGTCAAATGAAAGGCAGTTTTCTGGCCCAAGGTCTGACACCCCCGTGTCCACCGGTCATTTCTACTGCTGAGTCCTGTAAAGCAAAACACTGTGTCAGCGAGCCCCATTCCAGGCCTGCACAGCATACTATGTATGGTAATTCCATCCACTGCCCCCCACAATTCACTTTAATTTCCACTGTGCTTCGATTCACTCTCACTACCAATTGTTATTTAGTTTGATTTAAATGTCTCTTTGCTATGTTGATTGAAACAATTTTCCTTAAAGTGGAAAAAAAAAAGAATTGGGGGAATACAGTTAGAACTATAAAATACGATTTCCTTTCTCACGGTATTATCCTCAAGGACTCTCATTTGGGAAACATGGATACACACACACACTCTCTCTACCTCGCACAGTCATGTTGTGATCATATGAAAAACTATGCGCATATCAAGTATTGAAACCGTATTCATTCCAGGAGGGCTGAATATGAAATGAATGAATCAAAGCAGACAAGGCTGCATGGAACCTTATCCTCGGTCGGCATCTGGCTTCATGTGCTGTGCAACCCTGTCTCGTCAAAATTACGTTCCCAGAGAACTATTCGGCATTACGTTTGTCACAAAACGTATTTTTTCCGCGATTACGTTTTATTGAACGTATTGCAAATACGTTCGTCCTCAGCCTATTTTTGGCCATTTATTAACCTCTAGGATTATGTTTGGTTGAAACGTATCCCAGATATCTTCCTTTCAGGGAACGTTTCATTTAACGTATTTTGTCTGAAAAATGTATCTTGGCCGTGAATACGTTTTATTGAACATATCGCAAATACGTTTGTTGTCAGCCTATTGTTTTGCCATTTATTAACCTCTAGGATTATGTTTGGTTGAAACGTATCCCAGATAGGTTAAATGTCAACGTATAGCACATTATTGTCATTAAGGCATAGGTATCTCCATTTCAGGGAACGTTTCATTTAACGTATTTTGTCTGAAAAACGTATCTTGGCTGTGGATACGTGTTATTGAACATATCGCAAGTACGTTCGTTGTCAACCTATTTTTTGCCATTCATTTACCTCTAGGATTATGTTTGGTTGAAACGTATCCCAAATATGTCAACGTGTCAACGTGACACGTTGACATTTAAAAAATTTCAGGGCGGTAGGACCTTCCTATCTCAAAAACTGTTTTTCCACCACATTCTGAACCATTAGGTCTTGCAGGCTACACTTCTGAGGGGCTTTGTACAAATGACACTCCATTTGGGAAAACTTTTTTTCTCTAAGGGCTAGAACTCCAAATCTCGGATATGTCGTTCACGGGGCCCCGGGAAATGTGTGTAAACATTTTAGTATCCCTAGCTATCTCGAAAAGGTCGGCAAAGGGGCGTGACCTCCAACAGTACAGTAAATGTACATAAGACAGAGGTTAGTTTCTAGTCCCCATTTTTTGTGGGATCGAGGTGTACATTTGTGGCTAAAGTTGTGTAGACACAGCTGGCCTGTGGCCACGTTTTTGAAGTCGGGGGTTAAAAGGTCAAAAGGAGCCGGCACCACGCCGCTTATGAGATAACAAAAAGTTAATGTGTGTTTCTCTCATAACTTTTTGTCATTATTAAAGAGAGGCCTGATTCTCAGATATGCATGTTGGATGGCTAGGGTGTAGGTCTGGGAAGAACTTCAGGCCAAAATCTTGCAAGCGAGCCGCTGGGTGAGTTGCAACGAGATGGAGCACTTGCTGAGTCATTTCCTGTATGGAGCCACAGGTTGAAGCTTATGCGTCCTTTGAGACCCCCTTTGATATACAAGAGACGCTTTACAGCTTACTTAAATGTTGTCGACTCAGTCACCTATTGCATCACTTCCTTTAGGGCTTCGGCCTCCTAATTGATCATTAGGCTATAATTGAATGCCCTCTTTCATATATATATGATACCTCCACCACTGGGACGTGGCAACAATTCTCCAAATCCATATGGGGAGGGGGGGATGCTTGTGGACAGTAGGGGTTTACCCTAGACATAAATAGGAAGTAAAATCAGGAGAAGGAATGACCTCTCACAAATATTTATTTAATAAATTGTTTCAAATAACCCTCCCTCGTTAAATCAATGAGCTTGGTGTTTTGCTTTCAGAAATTAGTTATAGAAGAAGTCTAAACTGCAGAAAATAAACATATCCAAGCTGCCTTTTGAGGATACCTTGGAATATCTGTCTATTTTTCAACCATCGGACCCTAGTTTACGACAAAAACAACCCAATTGACGGCAGCTCCTTTGCCGCGTGGTTTTTAGAGCCACGAGTATTAGAGGGGGCGGTCGATAGCAACCACCATAGCAACCATGACGGTCAAGTGACTGGATTCAGCCCCGTTGAAAAAAATAGAATACCTCCCTACACACTCAGTAGTAGATTAATGATATTTAAATGATTATGACCATGAAGTCTTTATTTGCATGGGTTCACATTTCGCTGTGTAGCATGGAAAAATCGGAGAAACACTCCCATTCAGAATGCATTGGTTTACACTTCGTTCTTTGGAGCACCGTTATTTTTATTTATTTATTTATTTTCCGTTTTTGAGGAGTTGAGGATTTTTCTGCAATGATCCAAAATCCAATAGAAAACCCGTTGGCTTTTTGTCAAGGGAACCGAGGGCGACGCTCACTTCCGGGTTTGCCAACATACGTCATCCCTCTCCACAACTCTATACTGTAAAAACACATGTTCAAGTTGAATGATAATGCATGAATTTATTCTTTATTCTGCCATAGTAACAAGGTAAATAAATGGCAAAAATAGGCTGAGAACGAATTCGTATTTACGATATTGTAGCGACCCTGGGACAGTTAAATAGTTTGTGTGTTATGTGTTGCATTGTATTTCGTTGTCCGTTATGCCAGTTGTTCTGTGTGCATGTATTGTAATGTTCTTCTTGTCAATCAGTGTGGGGGCGAATCATTAGGTCAGCTTGGGGAGGGCCTTGGAAGAACACGAGGGTGGGGGCCTGCACGTGAGTGAGACCGTGTTGGTGGTTGCCGGGGTAACCGGGGTTTGTTTTGGGTGGGATTTCTGCCGTTGGTTACTGGTTTCAGTGACCTGGTTTTGGTCCATTAAAAGTTCCTTCAATTACTAATGACTCGACATCGTTATGTCACCGGCGAGGTCATTACAATATGTTCAATAAAACGTAATCACGGACAAAATACGTTTTTTAGACAAACATATTTGAGAATGCCGAATAGTTCTCTGGGAACGTAATTTTGATGAGAAAGGGTTGCCCGCACATGTAGAGGGCCTCGTTCGCTCGTTTTGGATAAATTCCAATGGGTCGTTATCTGTGGCGGAACAAACCACCTACGTGGTCGTATTTCCGAGAGGACAGGCTGATACTGGACATTGATTGGTTTGTAGGTGGGCGTGAGTCTGACGTCACCGTTCACCGGTATAGCCTTCATGAATGAATGAAGAAACGTGTGAACATAATTTCCTGCAGCTCAGTTCAGGCAGCTGCCCAGACAACGCACACTTCCCGCTTTGACCACAGCTATAGCCCTAGATAAAGAAATCAACAAAGCAACCCCCGCTCCTACAGTTACCCCGTCAGCAGCTAATTTCTCCTCTTGTGACATGTTGATATAACGTTTCAGTCAGCATTGCGTATACCCACTTCTAAACCCCCCCAGATGCGCACCATTCAGTAGTATCTGAAAGCGAAATCGCCCACTTTTCCCCGGTGAAGCCATGACCCACGCGCTACTCTGCCACTTATCGGCTCGCTGTACTGATTAGTTTGTTTAACTGTAGGCATGACGACGAATGAGCCAATCGGAGGGAGAGAAAGGCGGGTCATGCCGTAGTAATATAGTAAATATCGCAAAAGACAAATTTACATAGCTAGTATACTTTTACAAGTTTACTTTAAATGGTTTTCTATAATAATCCGGTAAAATGAAGCGAGCTATCCAAACAAAAATTTCATTTGACAATTTCAAACGTCCTCGCGAATCAATATTAGCCAGCAGCTCAACAGTTAATGTTAGCGATCGTACACCGGTACAGTTACCGTCGACGCCCGCTCTGCCCCCCGCCCCCGTCGGAGAGGAGGCTGTCAGTGAAGGAGATGCTGCCTCTCCGCCCACAGCCAAAGATGCCGGTACAACTTCGGATGAAGACGTCAACTACGGTAGGTGGGCGTGGGCCTTTTTTTGTTGGGGGGGGGGGGGGGGGGTAATAAATAAAACGAAAGGGATTATGCAACTTTACACTTTCAAATGGGTTTTGGTCATTGTTTCCCTTGTAGCCCGTTATTCAATCACTTTAGTTATTTTATTACCTGTAATTCAATAATTTTTGTTGTTTTTCTGTAGACATTAATAATGACTGGCCAGACTTGTGGACTGCCAAACAAAAAGAAGATTTTAAATGCAAGAACCCCTGGTTGGGATCCAAAAACAAAAAAATGGGTAAGTTTAGGTAGATTGCTCGTTTGGGTAACTTCTGAAATAGTGGACACAGAGAAATATTGTGTGTGTTTATGCTTCACAGGATGTCTGGTCTGTAGCAGTGTGAACTCCATTGGGATCAACAAGGAGCAAGGTGTATCACTCTCAAGAGAATGGATGAACTTTGAAATTCAAGTGTCTGGCCAGGGAAGTAGAACAACAAGTCTGTCTGTCTTGAGAAATAAGGTGAGGAAACATGCTTTGTCCAAGGCCCACACTCAGGCAGTGAACGTGGCAGAGCAACAGGACAAAGCTGCCATTGAGAATGCAATGGAGGTTATGACTGAGTCCTACATGAAGGAAACTGAAGCCGTGTTTCGAACAGCCTACCATATTGCCAAAAAAAACCGACCCTTTTCTGACCATGAGAGCCTCATCGAGCTGCAGGAACTGAATGGTCTAAAAATGGGCACAATACTTCATTCACGTTACAGTGCAACACAAATAATACAACATGTTGCCAGTGAGATGCAGAGCAAAATTGTCAGTAACATTATAGCATCATCCAGTAAGTTGGCTGTCCTAATTGACGAGGCATCTTCTTTAAGTCACAAAGCTGTCATGACAGTTTCAATTAAAGCATCAATTCAAGAAGAAAGCCCTGAGTTCATATTCATTGAACTTGTTGAACTGGAAAATCAGAGAGCAGATGGCATAGAACAGGCGTTACTCACCTGTTTAACTAATGCTGGCTTTACAGAAGAGTGGCTACATGAAAACTGGGTAACATTTGTATCTGATGGAGCCAGTGTCATGTTAGGAAAGAAGTCAGGAGTAGCAACCAGGCTGACCTCGAGATTCCCGAAGCTTTTTGTATGGCACTGCATGAACCATAGACTTGAACTCGCTGTGTCTGATGCAGTTGATGAGGTAAACTCTGTCAATCATTTCAAAACTTTTATCCAGAAGCTATATTCTGTGTATAGTATGTCAAACAAAAATGAGCGTGAACTCAAAAATGCAGCAGCTGAAGTAGGCTCACAACTTCTTCGCATTGGCAGAATCTTGGATGTACGCTGGGTGGCCAGTAGCTTTCGGACTGTTCGTGCTGTTTGGACATCCCTGGGAGCTCTTGTGCAGCACTTTAAAAATGCTTGCTGTGATGAGACAAGGTCCACCAAAGACAGGCAAATGTACAGAGGTTTACTAGACCGTGTTCAAAGTCCAGAATTTATTTGTGACCTTGGGCTCATGTATGACACACTCCATGAACTAAGTCTCCTGTCACAGGAGCTTCAGTCTCGTTCGATAACTCTGCTCAGAGCTGAGCATCTGCTGAAACGCTCAATCAGAGTGATCCAGTCATTCAAAGAGAGTCCAGGTGAGAAATATAGTGAGGCTTTAGAAGCAAAAAAGACTGGGGAGTATCGGTCTACAACACTGAAAACAATGGCAAAGCTGAGGTCTATCAATCCAGGCCAGTTCTTACAAAGCCTTGTGAACAATCTGGAGAAACGCTTGTCTTTTGAGGATGAGACCATCAAGGACCTCAGCATCCTTGATCAGAGTAAATGGCCATCAAAGCCCAGCATCCGCCATGGTGAAGAACAAATTAAGCGACTGTGCAAGCGATTTAACCTGTGCACAGACCAAGCACTGAATGGGATGCGGGACCTACTGGAACAGCCCACTAGTGAGCCCAAGGATCTAAAACCACTCATGAACTGTATGAAAACATTCCCTGTCAGTACAGCAGAGTGTGAGAGGAACTTTAGCCTTATGAACAATATAAGCTCAGACAAAAGGGCTGTCCTACTGATCTCAAACATATCAAACTTGATGATGATTAATATCAACGGCCCGCCTACTTCCAAGTTTGATCCTAGAAAGTATACAAGGACCTGGTTGAAGAGCCATCGTGCTGCCTCTTCTGTGCGTTCTAGACAGTGCAGTGTGAAAACTCCTGCAGAAAGCAGGTCTGTCTGGAATATACTGTAGATCATGGTTAGAAACCCAGTACTGGGCTCAGAGAGCATATCACTATTGATGTGTTGTAAATGCATTTATATTTTTTCTTTGTAAACTAAATATTGTTGTTTTGTTACATATTGTTTTGTTGAATAATTTGAAAGATGATGTTCAATCATCATATGATATTTATGTATATATTGATATTGTACATATCTAACGAGATGATTGTTGTGGAAGAGAAATAATCTAATGTTTAATCTAAGGTGAAATATGAATAAGGATGCATTGTCAAAAGTAGTATGTTATTTAAATAAATGTTCAAAAAATTACTGAAACACCATGTTTGCCTCATCTATATTTTACATTCATGCTGGCTGCCTGTGTGACCAGTAATACCTACAAACTGCTCCTGATCAAGTCATGTTAATTTCATAATATAGTGGCACACTCTGGCCCATGCTATGTGTTGCGAATCAGCTGTTCAAAGACACCGTTTACAAAAGAAATTACTGATTTGCCATGTGAGAGAATAAGTGTCATTCCAGGAATAAGGAATAGTTGACTCTCACTAGTCTGTGGGCCTGTATTTGTTTAGTCATTTCATAATCCTTCCTCCCTGAGATCAAGCAGCAGAAATTATGTGCCAATGTAAGTAAACTAAAAAGAGTAGTAGAGTCTAAAAAAGGGTGTTTTTCTGGGCTGCGTTAAAAAAAAGGGCAAACATTTAGAGTATACCCACTTCTCCAGGGACCACTACACCACTGCGTTGGACTATTAACATTACAATCAAACGTACGCTTCCCCGAGAGGTAGACCTATGCCTATATGCTGACAATAATGTGTTATCGAAATTTAACGTAGCCTATTAAGGATACGTTTCAATTAAATGTAGTCTATGTAATCCAAGAGGTAGCTTAAATAAAGAACAACAAAAATGTTGAGAACGAACCTATTTGCAATATGTTCAATAAGACGTAATCAGGGACAAAATAACGTTCAATGAAACGTTTCCCGAAAGGGAAATATGTCTTAATGACAATAATGTGCTACACGTTGACATTTAACATATTTGGGATACGTTTCAACCAAACATAATCCTAGAGGTAAATGAATGGCAAAAAATAGGTTGACAACGAACGTATTTGCGATATGTTCAATAACACGTATCCACAGCCAAGATACGTTTTTCAGACAAAATACGTTAAATGAAACGTTCCCTGAAAGGGAGATACCTATGCCTTAATGACAATAATGTGCTATACGTTGACATTTAACCTATCTGGGATACGTTTCAACCAAACATAATCCTAGAGGTTAATAAATGGCCAAAAATAGGCTGAGGACGAACGTATTTGCAATACGTTCAATAAAACGTTATCGCGGAAAAAATACGTTTTATGACAAACGTAATTGAGAATGCCGAATAGTTCTCTGGGAACGTAATTTTGACGAGACAGGGTTGTGCTGTGAGGGGGCTTTGCCGGAAATGAACAGAGCCTATGGAGAGAGGCAGGACGCTCTGTGTGTCTCTAGAAATGTGTAGTTTGTGTATGTGTGTATGGGTTGGTGTATGTGTGTGTGTGTGTGTGTGTGTGTGTGTGTGTGTGTGTGTGTGTGTGTGTGTGTGTGTGTGTGTGTGTGTGTGTGTGTGTGTGTGTGTGTGTGTGTGTGTGTGTGTGTGTTTGTAAGGAAAAGCATGAAAGTAATATAGTGAATACGTGCAGATGTGCTAAATGACTGTCTGTCAGGTGACTGAAAGGTTGCAAAAAGTGGAAAGGAAAGGATAGGAGAGGATAGGAGAAGAAAGGGGATGAGAAGAGAGGAGGACCAGGAGCAACCAGGAGTCCATTGATAGTCTCTGGTTTTGGGACGTAAAGACCCATGACTTTGCTAGAGGAATAATCCTCTCTTAACCATCTCTCTTTCTCTCTCTCTCTCTCTCTTTCTTTCTCTCTGACTCTCTCTCTCTCTCTCTCTCTCTCTCTCTCTCTCTCTCTCTCTCTCTCTCTCTCTCTCTCTCTCTCTCTCTCTCTCTTTCTTTCTCTCTGACTCTCTCTCTCTCTCTCTCTCTCTCTCTCTCTCTCTCTCTCTCTCTCTCTCTCTCTCTCTCTCTCTCTCTCTCTTACCCTTGCTCGTTCTTACCCTCCTCTACCCTCTCTCTCATGCTTGATGGACCCCTGCATGCTACTAATAACCCACGATGAGTGCTCTACACTTGAGCACCATCCCATCAGACACCCGCTGCTACACACACAAATGGTTATACACACACATACACACACACACCAACTCACACACACACACACACACACACACACACACACACACACACACACACACACACACACACACACACACACACACAAACAAACACAAACGCACACTCTCCTATGTGTAGGATCTTGAAGGGAGGTGTGGACATCAGCAGAGCCACTAATAAGTCTTCCCTGGCTGAAATACAATGTCGAGCACCGGGGGAAAAAAGTAACATTAGCCTGTAGAGACTGTAGCCTCACTGTCATTAGGCTAGCTTGCCGCTAGCTGCCAACTAGGCAATAAGGTGACCCATAGAGAAGGAGTGGTGCAGAGCATACTTAGAAGACACCTCAGAGTTAGTGTGTGTGGACCTTTTGTACTTCTTGTACCTAATCTGGTCTGTATATGTCCATGGATGTGTATTGACAAGACAAATGGCAATACTCAAATATATCGAAATACTATGGATATATATAGATATAGATAGGATATATTTAACAACCTAAAACGATTTTTTTGATTCGGATGTGTGTTTTTCAGGATGTGTGGGTAAATGTACGTTTGATTATGTGTGTGTGTGTGTGTGTGTGTGTGTGTGTGTGTGTGTGTGTGTGTGTGTGTGTGTGTGGGAGTGTGTGTGTGGGAACAGATGTGAGTTAATCAAGGAGATATGACTACAGTATGATCCCTCCCTGTATGTCCTTGGTGGAGGCGAGCCCTGGGCTTCTCATTATGATATGCCCTGTGTTGTCATCGCATGGAGCCACCGCTGCTGCTGCACCTTGTCCCCACAGGGATGCTCCTGTAGACATAACTCCCTCCGTGGGACAAGACAGCCCCTGATACACATCGCGAAGGGCGGGGGGGGGGCGCCATGGGTGCAGTACGCAAGCAAGCATCTAACGCCAGAGACCATAGTCGTTACTTTGAAATATTGTCCATTTCTGACAGGGATGACGAGATATGACATGGGTATCATCATAACCACTCCTCGCCTTATATATTCATACTGCCGGTGCTGTCGCAGGGCCTTTCTCTCTCTCATTCTCTCGCTCTCGTCTCTCTGACTGGCCTTAATCACCATCTTTCTCTCCCACCATCTTTTCCTCCCACTTTCTCTTCGTTCGAACAGAAAGCACAGTCTTGCTCATGCCTTTGTCTTCCCCCCAAACCCCCACCGATTCAGCCTTATCATAGAATTAGATCCCAAAAATGGATTGCGGTTATTACTTCAGATGAGAAGGGTGTGTAGGGGGGCTTAGAAAACGGTATTTCTGTGTCCTCAGGTTGTGTGCAACTTTCAAAAGAGTAAAAATCCAAGTAATGTTCTCTAATGAGAGGAGTTCTCACTCTCAGCTTCTCTCCCAGCCTACACCTCAACATGATTACTGTGCGATGAGGACAAGGCTACTTCCCTGACAGCTAATTGTAATAATTATGTGTATCACTTTAAAAGACTGGCAGGAGACACGCACGCTCAGAAGTGAGCGAAGTGTTATCAAACAATGAAGGTGTTTTTAATTTAATCTGATTCTATTCAACAATAGCAGAAATCAACAGCAGGAGAAAAACAGCACACACGTTTCCATTAAGACACACAGTGGGGTCTCGTGGTAACCAAGGAATTAAGTCACAGATGACCTCACGCAACATACGAATGAATGATTTCATGAATCAACTATATCGAAAACGGATCTCTGGGGAATCTTTAAGGACCACTATTCAACCGCACGCATCCTATCCTGAGAATCCTTTCCCGAGACTAAATTCTTAGCAGAAGCTGTGTGCTTGCTTCTCCTGCAGTCCTACAGAGTCTTCTCCCAGCTCCTCTGGGGCCCGGACCCACCCTGGATGGTTCTGAGAGGCTGGATCACAGGGAGAGAGAGAGGGAGAATGAGAGAAAGATAGAGAGGATAGACAGAGAAACGACTGAGGCCGGGGGGTACCTGTCCACCGCCATTTCCCTCCTCTTTAATCTCAGCGGCAGACTGGAGAGAGCAGCGCTGCTCTTTCCATTAATGTATAGTGGGGCTTCGAGGCTCGTAATTTATTGGCTCTGCAGACTCTCATCCCCTCGGCTTGCTCATGGGCCTCCCCCTGACACCGTCAGCCGCCATGCAGCACCCGCCACCTCCACCTCTTCACTCTTTGCTCCTCATGCGCTGTCTTTCTCTATCACTTTCTGGGCATCACTCACTCTCTCAATCTTGGTGTGATCGAACACTCTCATCTAAACACTGAACATATGCATGCATGTCTTCTCTCTCGCTTGTCACACACACACACACACACACTCACACACACACACTCACAGGTGCGCACACACACACATACACACACACAAACAAAAAACAAATACATACACACACACATACACAAAAAACAAATACACACACACACACACACACACACACACGTCCACACCAGAAAAGAAAGGCAGCTTTTCCCTTTCCAAAATGACCAGACACTTACCAGAGAGGAAGGAACCCTAGAATAATACGGGTGTGATGCTGATTTAACGGGGGTTTAATTGTTGTAACAAAAAATCATGATACGCACGTAACGTTAACCACAGGCAAACCCCTTAGATAATCAGGTGGGTTGGAGACAAAAGTGGATGTAGTGGAAAAAAAAGTTACATCAAAATATAAAACTCAGATCATCCTTTGTTCATTTCTCTCTGTGTGTTCCCTCCACACCCCCTGGTGGTGCAAAGAGTCTGTCTAGCGGGCGCACATGCTACCTGGCTCAGCCATCACAGGCAGAGCTCCTGGATATTCAGTTAAACGTTAAATGTGTTTTGCTTGGTAAACCTGGGAAAAGTCTTTCCTGCCTAAAGGCATCAATCTTGACATTAAAACGGCCTTAAATAAAGCTGGCAATAGCACACTTGTCACAGCGAGAGGTGCTGAACATTGATTTTATTTCATTTTGCTCTAAAGCAGCAAGAGAATTGAACTGAGGGGAGGTTGAATGTGTCAACATGTAATTATCTTAACAGCTTAAAGTACAAACAGTTAATAAGTCTAGTCAGAGGATGTTAGACAGATATATTACATGCAAAATGTTATAACAATGCACAGGCAACAGCATCATGTGTGTGAACAATGTGTATCTGTCACCTTTCAACATATTCCACAAAGCAACCAAATATAGTTGGTGAAAATCTTCAGTGAAATATAAGCATCCACAAGTATTTTATCATCATTTACTGTATTATTGTATAAATTTGAATCCCTTTGTGTGTTCACTGTTGGCATGAGGGAAGACAGTATCTCAGCTTTATTCATGCGGCTTTGCATCAAACGTCAACTAAAATATATGTAGACAATATTCACGCAATAATGCATAAAGTAAATGAAAGCCCTTTAATTTACAGCACAAATCAACTGAGGAGATACAGCAAACAAGTGTGGTGGGCATATAGGAAAGGTGCGCTATGAACGTTTGGCAGACCCTGAATGACACTTTAGACCCAAAGCCAGAAGCTGTAAACTCTCCGACAGCAATTTGTGGACTCAGCGAAATATTGCTAATGGCAGACGGAATGGAAGGCTGAATTAGTTAAACTATCCAGGAAGCATTTGGTGAAATATTCATAAGCTGATTACATTTTGTACGTGGTCAAAGCAAAATGTGCAAGCAGAGTGCACGTGGCCAATGGGCAACAATTTACATATTCATGCAAGGGGTTAGACGTCTATCCCTCTCAGTGAATTATTTAGATTTTTGTGTGGGTGTGTGTGTGTGTGTGCAAGTTTGCAACCGACGTGTGTGTGTGTGTGTGTGTGTGTTTGTGTATTTTTGCAATTGTGTGTGTGTGTGCATGTGTATGCGTTTGCAAGTGTGTGTGTGTGTGTCTGTTTGTGTGCGTGCTGCACAGTATTGGTTTCTGGATACGGGGTATGAGTGAATTATCAAGGTTGTGTGTATGCTGCCTCAGTAGGGGGCCACTTCAGAGGTGTCACCGGCCATCTTCTTGAAATAACACCACGGTTAAGTGTTTGGGTCTGTGTTTGTGTGTGTGTGTGTGTGTGTGTGTGTGTGTGTGTGTTTGTGTGTGTGTGTTTGTGTGTGTGTGTGTGTGTGTGTGTCAGATGTCATTTCCTAAATCTAATTTAGGGAATGGGTACAAGGGTGGGGGTGGGGGTATTGTAAATGAAGAAGTAACATGATAAAAATGTCACACTCCCACTTTGACAACTGTGGTTTGTTGATGTTGATTTCTACCACATGCTATGTATACGGTGCTCTAATTACCTGATCGCTAGGCTATTTGCATTGCAGAATGCCTGTGAGTGCATTGTGTAGCATTTCGCAGCAGACCAGATATGGTTGAGTATGTAGTGTAAGCAGTGGCGAACTTAGCCCTTTGGGGGCTCCAGGCGAACAGTCATTTGGGGGCCCCTGCATCTACCGGTTTCAGTACCTTATATCGCATAATGAGATACTCCATAAAAGGGATGAACAAAAGTCACTATCCTTCTTTCATGCAAATGTTAATTATCTATTTACAAATTGAGAATAACATACAAAACAATAAGATTAGTTATGTTGACACATTACACTGACTGTTAACCATAAGTCCTCATTTACCTGAGGGTTTCCAGTAGCTCACAGCAGCTATCTGCTGTGAGCTACTGGAAACCACTACTGGAAACCCACTGATAGCTGCGTCCAGCTATCACTATATTTCCTGTGCTCTTCAGACCTTTCATGGTTCATTAGATGCATTGCAAGGTTATTCTAGTCTTTAAATCCTTCCTCACTCAGTTGTTTTTGTTTTCCAGAAAGGCAACAACAAAAGCAAAAAACACGATCTGCACTTTCACTGTAGACTAACCAAGACCTGTTCACCCTCTCACCATTTTTCATTACTATGTAATAGTATGCTTTTGTGAATCTGCGGCCCTTGGGCCAGAGTGCTGGGTCATCCACAAGAATATGTGTGCACCTGCCCAAGACACAGCAGCTTGGGCCAGAGTGCTGGGTCATCCACAGGAATATGTGTCTCGCAGTCATTGTTATCCTTATTGTCATAAATTTCAATAACCAAAGTGGAAGAAGGAGAGTGAGAAATATTCACTACCAGTTGTGCATCATCTCCGTCAGTTTGTTGACACACGTCATTAGCATCGCTGCTGGCTGAGCCAGAGCCACTTGGAATGAAAGGAGCAGTAACGTGACAGCAAACGACGTTGACGGCTGCTCTTGATCCGCCGACGGTCCCGCTGCCACTGCGGTGGCTGTAAAACAGCTGGATAGCTTTGGCAGCTTTGAAAGAAAGTCCTGCCTTTGGTCTTTCTTTTTATGTGACCCGCTTTCGTACGATTGCTTCATGTTTCACTCGATTTATGTCTCACTCGATTTCTCTCTCTCTCTCTCTCTTACCGCTTACTGTTTTGAATTTGACATAATTTCCGCATACGCATGATGAGCGTGATGCGCGTAACATGGAATAGTCCATGTAGTGCAGACTGAAGGGGGGTGCACACGGAAAGATCGTCAAAACATGAGTAATAATTAGACATCCCGAAGCTACTATTGTGAAGAGATTTTTATAAAAATAATAAATATGGGGACAAAATATATGCATTGGGGCCAGGGATGGACTCGCCAAAAAATTTGGCCCGGGACTTTGGGATGGAGAGGCCTTTTATGAGAACGCGGGAATAGCGCGCGTTGAATTTTGCCACGGTGTAAAATAATAAAAACTAGTTGTGAAGATCACTGGGAAATATTTTATAAGCAATCTTGTCCATGTACAAAATATTAGAAATTGCATGTGCCTAGAAAGGTAAATCGAGGCTGAAAATGATCTAAATAGTGCAAGGTACAATTATTTTAGTGGAATTTTTATTTTAATACACATACACAGGGTTTGGGAGATGGGGGCGGGCCGGGGTTTGTTGTGCGTTGCTGTGGTTACCGGTGTTGAAGTGTTCCAATGGTTTATTAGCGGTGGTATCTAATAAATCGCTCTCTAATCAATACTTCATTCACTGCCTCTTCCGTGGGCATTACAATATTATGAATTGTTCTCCGACGTCTCTGGTACTTCCATAATTAGTTTAAGTCATTATTATATTGCCAAACATGCTCGCTAGTGCACCTGTCATAGCTATGCTGCTGTGTCCTGTTCCCGCCTAACCATTGGTCTCGCTGACAGGGGCGTCGCCGTCAACCTTGGCTTTTCCATGGAAAAGGTTGGTTAATTTAGCACATTTGGCTGTGTCTTGCTCTAACATTTTTTTCCTTTTCAACCTCAACTTCTGAGCGCCACCCAATTCTTTTGCCTCTCCACCACATTTTTTCCTTTTTGACATTTTCGTATTTCTGTGTAACTTCAGTGAGATCAACGAGAAGTACCGGGTAAGTGACGCGGCCGTGTGTCAGGCTGAGCCAATCAGAAATGACAGACCGCGGAGCAGTCCATGTTGGGAGGGGCCGTTCGGCCGTTCGCTTTGGCCGCTCGCTTTGCCCCCATACACTGTGGGGGTGCTCCCCCCTCTAAATTGACAGTAATACATTGGCCCATAGACATCGCATCGGCCCCGTTTCACCGTCAGGAAAGAGCTCCGTTTCGCGCTGTAAGTAAATATCCGGCAGCAGGCCACCCCAAATCACGGCTTACTCAACTTTTTCCTTTTTATTTACATATTTGACAAAAAAAAAAATATATATATATATAATAATAAAAAATAAATAAAACAATCTAAAAGAATTACGGCCGGCCGGCTCGGCCTGAAATCGTCCGGCCGTTCGGGAAATCTCCCGAACCTCCCGATGGCCAGTCCGCCCCTGATTGGGGCCCTCTTGACCAGATCAATATTGTAAATAAGAAACTGTTCTTAATGTTTTATCGGGAAAAATTAAGGTAAAAAAAAAAAAAAGTTAGAAGGTTTTTGGGGGCCCCAAAAACCTTCTATGGGGCCCGGGGCTCCAGGCAAATGCCTGGTTTGCCTAATAGTACGGCCCGCCACTGAGTGTAAGTAATGACTGCTGCTCCAGCAAGGACATAGCAGCCAGTGGGTGGTGTACAGAGAGAGTGGGGGAGGGGGCAGGACATGCTGGGTGGGTTGTAGAAAGAGAGAGATGGGCATTTGGAGGATGAAGAAAGAGGTGGTATTGACATATGTCCTTTATAGAACCATTTTCGGAATTCAGCTGAATATTCTCTTCCTCTAGTAAGCTTCACCCCACATACTGTATGGACAGAGTGTGTGAGAGAGAGAGAGAGAGAGAGAGAGAGAGAGAGAGAGAGAGAGAGAGAGAGAGAGAGAGAGAGAGAGAGAGAGAGAGAGAGAGAGAGGGGGAAGATTCATGCAGATGTTGAGTTAGAGAGGATGAGGGGCAAAAGACTCGACACAAAAAAAGGTGGTCATGTAGACTAATGTGATTGTGTGACAATGAGCTGAGCTGAGATTGGCTGGTTTGGAGGGAGAAGAGGGGTAGATGACGAGAAGGGGGAGAGAAAGGCTCTAGATGGGGTGTGAGGGGGATTGGGGGATTGGGGGATACAGAGGAAACGTGAAATGACTGCCCTGTGATCCCCCTCTGGGACGATGTCAGTCTCTCCTGAGCCTCACCCTTATCTTCTCCTTGGCTGCGTCATCTCCATGGTGATTAGGATGGATTGATAGTGCCCTTGGAGAAGACCCTCCCCTCCCCCAATCAATCAGCCCAACCATCAGCCCTCACTGTCACATAAACACATGTGAGGTCCTCTTAAAGCCCACCTCCTCAACTACCCCGCTCCAGATCACCATACCACATAACTACCAAAACACTGCCCCCCGCAAATGCAGACCCATTTACTTCCCCAGCTGTCTGTCGCCTTCACCTCCCCCTCTAGGTTTGTCTCATATCAGCCCTCCTCCTCCTCCTCCTCCTCCTCCTCTTCCTTTGTTGGTTTACATTTCCTTCTCTTTCCCTCTGTACTCCAGCCAGGGTATGCGTGTTAATGTTGTGTGTGTGTGTGTGTGTGTGTGTGTGTGTGTGTGTGTGTGTGTGTGTGTGTGTGTGTGTGTGTGTGTGTGTGTGTGTGTGTGTGTGTTTGTGTGTGTGTGTTAATGTGTGTTTTGGTGTGTGTTTTGGTGCGTGTGTGTGGGTGTGTGTGTGTGTGTGTGTGTGTGTGTGTGTGTGTGTGTGTGTGTGTGTGTGTGTGTGTATGTGTGTTTGTGTGTGTGTGTGTGTGTGTGTGTGTGTGTGTGTGTGTGTGTGTGTGTGTGTGTGTGTGTGTGTGTGTTTTTGTGTGTTTGCATGAGCTTGGAGAACATTTGGGAAAAATAACATATAGTGTCCAAGACCCTGAGGGACCAGTCGCCATGGAAGCTGTCTTTATCTTAATAGAATAGCCAGGGTTCCTTCTGGCCACAGAGGAGGCCAGCCAAATGAATTTTGGTGAAACCAAGATCAGTCTCCCATGGCAGAGAGGCTAAACGCAAAGAATTGAATCTGTTGATATGCACCCTCTCTCAGCCAGAGCTTTATCGAGGAAATGCCATGTCGTTGCGCTCTCATAAACAGCCAGGCGCTGCAAACAGGATAATGGTGTTGTTGTTGTTGTTGTTGTTGTTGATGAAAAGCAAAACATGCAGCCAGGGCACGCTAACTTCTCACGGCTCCTATTTAGCCTAGCATTTAGCCTAGAAATAAGATTAGTGCAGAGGTAACTGCCACTGTCTCGCATTTGCTAATGAGGCCAGGGAAAACAAAGCCTGGTTAATGAGCGCTCACAGATAAGAAAGCAGACGCTAGGGCAAAAATGTTCACACAGACACACACACATAAACGCGTGCACAGACACAGACACACTATAACACGCGGTTCTTTTGCGACACCAATTAAACAGGGAGGACTATATATGGACGTCCACATCAATACTCCACATTGGGCGGTGGAGGGGACAGCGGGACATGAAGGTGCTGGTTTAGACACTGATGGAGCCCCGTCTAAAGAATATATATATTCTATTAGTATGTAAGGCCGTTTCATTTACCGAACCGGAAAGGCTTTGTGAGTCAGAGAAACTAATGAGATGTAATGATGGCCTTCCAACGGAAAAAGCAAAAAAGCAAAAAAAAATGGCACGTTCTGAGTTTAATAATTTTTTTCAATAGCTCTGTTCTTGGTGACATTCTTAAACAGGTCAAAACAAAATACTGGTTGAAGTCGTTTTTCTATTATAAAAAAAAAATGTTGATTGAAGAACATTTGTTTTCTTTTGGAACAATAACGAGTAATTTCTGACGAGCCCAAAATGAATGAAAAAATGTATTACGGATTTTGAAAAATCTAATTTCTATGTGCAAGAACAAGATAATTATCTTTGAGTTTTTGTGCCCAGTAAAATTATATTGATATTTTTGTTGCTTGAAACTAAACAGGATCCTGCCATTAGAGAATAAACACCTCTTTTTTCTAAACACAACCAACATTATATTGGTTGTAAATAGACAATTTTATTCAACACACAACGTGCACACACATATATTCATGCAAACACAATGAAACTTAAAGACTCGGTTCTCTATAAAATGAGGCCATGTTCCAGACATACCTCCACGACACCAGACACCATTCTCTCTGTCTCTCTGTCTCTCTCTCTCTCTTCTGTCTCTCTCTCTCTCTCTCTCTCTCTCTCTCTCTCTCTCTCTCTCTCTCTCTCTCTCTCTCTCTCTCTCTCTCTCTCTTTCTCTCTCTCTCTCTCTCTCTCTCTCTCTCTCTCTCTCTCTCATCCCTCTCTCTCTTCCCCTCCCGCTTTCCCTCCCTCCCACCAGGTCCTACCCCAGGAGAATACTAACCACAGGGCTATTCCTCTTCCCGGGCTTGACCTGAAATTCTCTCTCACTAGCAATGGGTCATGTCTGGACTCAGCAACTAGGTTAGCAGTGCTAATAAAGCTGCTGTATGTAGTACAGTATGTAAGGCAAGCTGCCCCTAAGAGATGGCAGCCAGGTTAGCTATCTATCACCTGTCAGTATGGTGCGTTTTCACTTGGGGGGGTTGGGTGTGTGGTTAATCTGTGTGCAGGTGCAGGTGCATGGCTAGGTTTGTGTGTGTGTGTTTGTGTAAACAACGGTACAACATAGCGGTCTTATCTGTCTTTATAATATCTGCTATATTCTCCCCTTTACCTGAGCTTACTTTTCATCTCTCTCTCTCCCCTCTAGCTCTTTCTTGTACAATCAGTCAGTCAAAAATGACTCATCTATCAGGTGCCTCACTGCGTCTTCTCCCTGCTAACCAGGCCTCTGTTCATTTTCCACCCTTCCACCTCCTCCCCCTGGACCAGCCCCCCCCCCCTCCCACCTCCCCCTGTCTCTCTTCAGCCTGATCCGATCATCCATTTGTCTATTAAGGGACCACACTGATATTTAATAAAGGTCCAATAATAGCATGTGTATGTGTGTGTGTGTGCGTGTGTGTGTGCGTGTGTGTGTGTGGTTGTGTGTGCGTGTGCGTGTGCGTGTGTATGTGTGTGTGTGTGTGTGTGTGTGTGTGTGTGTGTGTGTGTGTGTGTGTGTGTGTGTGTGTGTGTGTGTGTGCATGTTTGTGTGAGTGTGTGTACGTATCTGAGTGTGCATTCACATACATGCCTGGCTGCATGTGCGCCCGTGTGTATGTGTGTGTGTGTGTGTGTGTGTGTGTGTGTGTGTGTGTGTGTGTGTGTCTGTGTGTCTGTGTGTGTGTGTGTGTGCGTGCATGTTTGTGTGAGTGTGTGTACGTGTCTGAGTGTGCATTCACATACATGCCTGGCTGCATGTGCGCCCGTGTGTGTGTGTGTGTGTGTGTGTGTAATTGTGCATGTGTGTGTGTGTAATTTTGTGACGAGATGCAGACTTCACGCCAGAGTTGAATGTTGCAGTTCATTTCTATTTAGCTACTGTTATCCTAACCAAAGCTAATTGATTAGGTGATCAGTAATAATTGATACTATGAGGCCTGATGCACTCATTTGTCATTTACGAGTATAATTAACCCAGGATCTTCCGGAC
The DNA here is from genome assembly GCF_902167405.1 of Gadus morhua. Taxonomy (NCBI): domain Eukaryota; kingdom Metazoa; phylum Chordata; class Actinopteri; order Gadiformes; family Gadidae; genus Gadus; species Gadus morhua. Next base: position 17,161,594 of record NC_044059.1, on the reverse strand, counting down.
TGCCCACAACATGTCCTCAAACCCAATGGTCTTATGCCTACTTCCCCATTCATTACTCCCTGCTTAGCTCCTCCACCACCACCTCCACAAACACTACAATCCACCTCAACTTCCACCACCATCGACACCACCCTTCTTCACCTCCATCTTACCTCCACCATCATCTCTCACTATCACCTCACAATCTATCTAGTGTATCTATCTCTGTATCCAGATATCTATCTTTATGTAAACTATCTGTATATAAAAAATCTTTATTTGTATCAAACTAACTATCTTAACTGTCTATATGTAGGTAAACTGTCAATCTTTATATTCAGCTATCTATCTTTATGTAAAATATCTATCGTTATATAAACTATCTATTTCTATATCCAACTATCTGTCTAATATCTACTATTATATCCAAATATTTATCTTCATATCATCTATCCGTCCGTCCGTCCGTCCGTCCGTCCGTCCGTCCATCCGTCCGTCCGTCCATCCATCCATCCATCTATCTTACTATTTGTCAGGCACGGTTTGTCTGTGCGATCGCAGTTTGTGTGATGAAGTATTCTTAGCACTGGAAAAAAGCCCTCTTCAAGCCAAATGTGATTCAATTTGATTTGGGGTAAACACCGGTCATTGAGAATAAATATTGGCGGAGTCTATTATGAATACATAATATGCAAACAGAGAGCACGCACACACACACACAAAACAGACACACACGCACACAACCACACACGCACACACACACACAAACACACACACACACACACTCACACACACACATGCAACCACATATTCACATAAGCAAGCCTGCACCTAGAGGTGCACACACACACATACACACACACACACACACACGCGCACACACACACACACACACACACACACACACACACACACACACACACACACACACACACACAGACGCACTCACACGCAAACACACACACACACACGCACACACACGCACACATACACACACACACACACACACACACACACACACACACACACACACACAAACACACACACACACTAAAGGTAATTGTGGTCGAACACAAATGATTGGATGTTATTCTGAGTGATTTCTTTACCAGGGAGGTCAATATGGATTTGGGCTGGTCAAAAGAGGATATTGATTAGGCTGTAACTGAGCTTAACTGACCAATTGGCTATTGACCAGAAGGCCGGAATTTTTTGGGGGATTTTCCTGTTTTTTTTTTTTTTCATACTTTTACCATCTGATGAATTACAAAGTCTAACATAAGCATTCCACTACAGTCATCACTCTGCTCCATCCACCACAGTCTGCTTGACTAGAACGTCTATTTATGATATGTCTTCACTCTTTATGCACATTTTATGTTACAAACACACACACACACACACACACACACACACACACACACACACACACACACACACACACACACACACACACACACACACACCAACAGGCACACACACACACACACACACACACACACACACACACACACACACACACACACACACACACACACACACACACACACACACACACACACACACACACACACACACACACACACACACCTGAAAATAGCACTGTAGAGGTTAAAGCTCAGGCTGTCATGGCAACCGCTCGGTAAAAAATGATTGGTCAAGTGCGCAACTGGCAGAGAAATGTAAATCTGTTACCCAACAGAAAAAAATGGTACAAACAAGCACACATAAACACAAACACACAAAAACACATGAACAAACACACACATAGCTTTATCCTCCTGCAAGTCCCAGTTTTCTCTGGTAAATGAAAACCATAATACTGAATAAACACGTCAGAGTCAGAGCTTAGCATTCATTCATTCATACCCACATATGGAAAATGACAAGTTGGTTTGGGTGAAAGAAGTCCAGATATTTAATTAAAATTATGCTAATGTGGTTGCAGTATGGATGAAGGATATTAAATTCTACTTACCGTTGAAAACCAATTCTACATGTTTAATTTAGAGACCCTGCAAAACCGTCACTGGCTTTCCAGAATCACAGAGAATTTGAGTTCTGAGAGGGAACTGGGCCTTATTTGGCCTTATATTAACAGTTAGCTTGCGAGAATTCCAGCACTATCTAAAAAATGTACAATAAAATTATTAGCGGTAAATATTCATGACTAACAGATACCTAAAAAATTACATTGGGACTGATCCTCGAGGTTGAAATATTACTGACTTGTAGATCTCCTAGAATCACGTTGTCCCAAATCACTCATCGTCTGATTCCTACATAGCAGACAATATCCAACGCTTTACCTGCTAGTGTGTCTGAGCAGGCGCAGTTGGGGGAGAGGGGGATTGGTCTTGCCAAGACAACAGTGGCAGGGCAGTGATCTCTCATGGGCCCACTCGTTTCAGCTCGTCCCTTGTGCCCAATTAGATTGGGGAGACAATCAAGCAGGTGATATGATCGATCACCTTGTCCCTGTGTGTGTAACATATATGGAGTGTGTCAGTGTGTAAACTGGGCTAATCCATCAGCTAACACGTTCATTGACCTTAACTCTCTAGCCATCCCTGGCGACAGACAAAAAACCTTCCACGTTAGAGCATTTAAAGTGAGGCAAAACCACCAAAATGTGCGCGTTGCCGGCAAAACAGGGAACATCGACGCTCAATGCAAAGCAGATCATCGTTAGGTTTTTATTATCATCAACATAAATCTTAGCACTAATGTTTTGAGGTTATTCTGAAAACCCAATCTATTGATCATGTGGTGGTTCAGTTGTATAATGTGAAAACGAGACTTTTGGAGTGGAGAGGTTAGAGGTTATTGCAAATCCGCCCTAACCTATCTGCATCTGCAAGCAGGTGGACCCCGCGGAAATCCCTGCACAATTCCGTAATAAATCATTCATGCTTCTAATTTACATATTCAAGTCACCTGGTCTTCACTACTGAGGCATATGGATGGGAGGGATAGGGGAATAAGACAGAACAATTAAAGAGGAAGAAATGCCCATGCTAGTTCTGTAAGAGGAGTGGTGTATAGGCGGGATGCGTGAGATGGATCAGTATTCTGGATATTACCATGTGAGAACAAGTTATTCCTTCGCATTAGGTCTTGGCTCCTCTGGTTATTCCCTGGCAGCACTTTGCTGTCAGTGCCACCCAAGTGCAGTCATTACAGCCTCCACAGACAACCTCCAACCATCTGCCCTATTAGTGAACAAGCTCCTCTTTCCGAGTATCGCCTTTCCTTGCTCCTTCTCTCTACCGCTCTCTCTCTTTCTCATACCCGGACCATCTCTCTCACCCTTTACCCTTCGCTCTCCCTCTCTCTGTCTCTTGCTCGCTCGTTGATCTGAAAGGGTTGATTGGTGCTGCTGGGAGCTGGGAGACACAGAGCTCGGAAAGAGAAAGAAGGTAAGAAGAAGAAGAAAGACACAGAAAGAGAGAAAAATCGCAGAGGAAGTTCCAGCCACATGAGAAAGGAAGAAACAAGACACATGGGACCCTCAATATGTGGCAACATACATTAATTGGTGAATACGTGCATGAATACATATTTAATTGACTGTACTTTGATAGAATATGATAAATGTACACTAGCATTAAATTCACAATATGCAGACGTGTGTTTGTGCACGTGCGTGTGAATGTGTGTGTTTGTGCACGTGCGTGTGAATGTGTGTGTGTGTGTGTGTGTGTGTGTGTGTGTGTGTGTGCGTGTCTATGTCCAGGCAGGGAGATAAGTGTGTGTAGGTTTGTGTGTGTGTGTGTGTGTGTGTGTGTGTGTGTGTGTGTGTGTGTGTGTGTGTGTGTGTGTGTCTGTGTGTGGGTGTGCGTGTTTGTGTAGGTGTGTGTGTGTGTGTTTGTGTGTGTGTATGATAGTGTGTTTGCGTGTGTGTGTGTGTGTGTGTGTGTGTGTGTGTGTGTGTGTGTGTGTGTGTGTGTTAGTGTGGGTGTTGATGCATGGGTGGCCGGGGCAGGTAGGGTGCAATGGTAGTGGAACAGGTTAATTTGCCGTGGGGGACGTTGTAATGCCGGTGCAGGGAAGCCTTTGAGACAAATAAGCCACTGGCAGCACATGGCATCAGCATCCATTAAAGCCCATGGTGCAGGTTTTTATTTTTTTATTTTCTGGCAATTTTCTAGTTGGTAATAAACATTTAAACAATTATCCATTGTATTTGATGTTGCAGGGTATCACAAAAAATCGATATAATAAGGAAAAGTAGATGATATTTTAGCGGTTACCATGCATGTATAGGGTAGTTGCCTTTTCGCGACCATGGATGGCGCTGTTGTGTTGTTGTTGGTCCTCAGCGGTTTAGCGATTGTGGCCTTTTGGCCTTACAGGCCACCGTTTTGTTGCAGGGATTCGCCCGCGCAAGCGCCATTTTTGTCAGTTGTTTGTTTCTCTGCCGTAAGGTAAGCTGCATAAACGGTGCTCTGTGTAAATGTAAAGTACTTATGTTTTATCCGTATGTTTTGTGGTAGAATGCTAGCCGTAGGTGAATCCTTCTCTTCTTTCTTTTCTTTTTTATACTTATGTCAGTTGTTTGTTTCTCTGCTGTAAGGTTGAACGTTTGAGCTGTGAATGAGAGAAATAAACGGCGGCGTGGTCCGAGCCATAAATCAAGAAAACCATCCGTGTGTCCCTCCTTCCGCACCCCCCCCAACACCTACACCAAACACAACGCAGAGTCCGGGTGTGGAGTGGCGTGAGCTCGCACGGCCTGGGTTACATCTTTGGTGCCGTGACCCGGATTTGTGGCGCTCCGAGGCCGAAGAGGAAGCGAGGCTGGCCGCAGCCCCTCAACGCCGCCGCCGTACTGAACTGTGTGTGACGAACTGAGTTATTCCTGTGAAGGTGCATTGCCAGGATCTTCATCCTATCCAGCATATCCTTTGAAAGTTGAAGTGCATCTTATTTTGTTGTGTTTCCTATTTAAGACATTTCCATGATATTCTAAAGAGACGAAAAAAAAAAAAAGTCTTAAAGCTACAGTACCTAAATGAATATTCTGTGTGAAACATTTCTATAAGGATAATTTCTGATTGATATTAAGCAAGTGTTGTTGTTTTTTTTTCTCATTCATATTCTCTGTGCTGAACATAGAGTAGTGTAATCACGTTTTGAGTTGAATTAATGTTTTGTGTGAGCTTTTGGGTTATTAAGTGATAATTGTGCCTGCCACACATTTTATTTTGTTTATTACATTCAAACACAGCTACACCCATTCACAGTCAAGCATAACAAGTAATGCGCACACACACATACATTTTATTCTGCTGCTTAAATCTGAGACAGAGAATATTGAAGATGATGAGTGACCATGCAGACTCTCCACTGAAGCAGGGTCTCACTGCAGCAACATCAGGCCCACCCACCCCTGTGCCTGCAACAACCCACAGCTATGACTCCCCAAGCAGAACGCATACTCACTTCCCCAGTGAAGGAGCTTCCACCAGTCACCAACAACCATCTGTGAGGTCAAAGCTAACCACCCAGTTCCTCAGGTCCCCTACTCAGCAGCTGCAGTACCACACTCCAGTCCGGCTGCCCACAGACTTTGGACTGGGCGCACAGCTCACCCCATCACCCCCAATTCTGTCCCCCTATACTGATCCCCGTGCAGCTCCAGCCCAAGTGTCCACATTACCAGCCCCTGTAACCCCAAGTGCAACTCCCCCAGTGTTCCAGCCGGCTGTGCACATTACCATGCCCCCTGTCCTCCTGCCCCAGACCAGTGTGCAAAGGCCCCCCACAGTCACCCTGCCACCTCAAAGCCCCCCATATCCCAACTTCCCAGAGACACAAGTCATACAGCAGCCCACCATGAACCAGCCAGCTGTCTCCCCTTATCCAACGCAAGTTTATCAGCCAAGCCCCCAGGTCCCCACCAGCGATACTGTTCCCTTACCTGCACCCCAAGCCCCCATGTTGAGTTTCCCAACACCACACACAATGAACACTATGAATAACCCCTCTACAGCTGAACAGACCTCCCAAGGCACAGACTATGGACAAATCCCCCAGTTGCACATGTCACAAGCTGCTGTACACCATGCTCAGATTCCCCTGCACTCATCTGCCACCAGTGCATGGGGCCCCACTTCAGCTGCGCCCACCTCTCTGAATGTTGCCCATGCTGCTTTCAACTACACATCTTCTCCCCACACCCAAGCCCCAGTATATCTACAGCCCCCTGCCTCAGTCCCTCAAGTCAGCATGTATCAAGATGCAGTCCCCCAACACGCCCTCCTGCCTCCATCTTCCATCCAGCACATGCTTGCACCTCTAAACGCCCCTGTCAGAGCCACAGCCACCCCAAGCCCCCCACCAGCAGCCTATGGCAGTTTCCTGCAGACTCATCAGGTGAAGAATGTCCAAGTCTTCACTGGTAACGCTGACAGCAAGATGCTTATAGAGGACTGGGTTTGTGACATGCAATATCTCCTGGAGGCAATAGAGCTCCCGCCCCATCTCCGCTTCTCCACTGTGGTACGTCACCTGAGTGGTGAGGCCAGGAAGCTGATCCTGAATCTACCCCCCCATAACCAAACCCCTGAGAAGGCATTTGAAGAGCTGAGGGCAGAGTACGGTGACACACAGGGCTCCCTGGACCCACTGGCCGACTTCTATGAACGTGGCCAGCGGCCAGGTGAGTCTGCCTGCTCTTATGCTATAGCACTAGAGGCAACACTGCGAGCTGTAGAAGAAACCCAAAGAGGGGGCAAGCTTTTCCCTGACCGTGACAGTAAACTCACCCGACAGTTTCTAAGAGGACTAAATGAGGAGGAGGTGTACATGAGGATTGCTCCAATGAAACCTCGGCTTCTGAGCTTCCGGGAGCTGCAAGATGAGCTCAGAAATCTGGCAAAAGAGACAAAAAAGTTCCAGTCATTAAACAAGTCAAAGAAAACCTATGCACAGGTCCAGGTTGCATCAGAGTGTACTTTAAATATGAAGACAGACAAAGCTAAACATACATCAGAGTGGTCAGAGCTAACAGATCTCGTCAAGAAATTAGCCCTTTGTCAAGAGGAGCAGATGGCTAAGCTGACGCACCTTGAATCAAGAATGGCTGCTCCCTTCTCTGCCCCTGTCCCCCCACCAAGAGCCCGGCCGCCCCCCGGACCCACAACCCAGACTTCAGCTGTCACATGCTACCGTTGTGGGAAGCAAGGACATATAGCCCGGGTTTGCAGAGCAGTCTTCCCAGATCCCGATCAGATATGGGCCCAACAACCTCAGCCCATGACCCCTGCAGAAGGGACCACACCTCACCCCACTCTGCCTTTAAACGGCTAGAGCCCATGGTCACCGGGGCGACTATGGGCAAGCAGCAAGACCCCCCACTGCAGGTGAGCAAGACTGGTGATGGAGAAGAGGATACCCCTTTAGTGGGCCCCAGGAATGAGGGGGAGGTGGAAGTCAATGGAATGAAGTGCAGAGCGCTCATTGACTCAGGCTCTCAGATAACCAGTATTACACACCAATACTGGTGCAACCACCCCATCCTCCAGACACAAAAGCTCCAGCCCTCTAAAATTCCCATTGAAGGTGCAGCCGGTCAGAGTGTAACTTACCATGGTGTCCTGCGCATCAACTTGACTGTGTTGGGAAAAGAGTTCAAGAATGTGCCAGCTTTTGTTGTAACTGACTCTGAGTATCGCTCCTCTGTCCCTCTGCTTGTGGGAACTAATGTCCTCCGTGCCTCCAGAACCCATCTCCGAGCAACCTATGGCCAGCAGTTTCTCCACCAGGTCAAGCAGAGCCATCCAGAGTGGTACACTTCTCTGCTGGAGATTGGGGGCATAGAACATAATGATGTGGATGACGTGGTGGGCCCTGCTGTGTACACTGGCCGCAAGGTACACATTCCTGGGGGAAAAGAGATGGATTTAATGTGCAAGATAAAGGCTGGCCCACAAAGAAAGACTTGCACTGCAATGATTGAAGGTCACTCCTCCCTGCAGCTCCCCCAAGACCTCTTAGTCGCCAAAGTCCTCGCTGATGTAAAGAGAGGATGTGCCCCTGTCAGGGTAATGAACCTGTCCCAGCAGACTATTACCATCAAGCCTCACACATCTGGCCAAAGTTTCCCTGGTGAACAGCGTGGTGGACTTTTCAGACAAAAAGCAGGGCCAATGTCACGAGAGCAAGAGCAAAGAGACGTGCATGAGTCTGGATCAGGTTGTGGCGAGCTGTGGAGTGGACTTGGGTGAAGCAGCAGTTGAGAATGAGCACCAGCGCTCCCTCCTTAAAAATCTTGTGGAGAGGAATGTAAGTGTGTTTTCCCAGCATCCCATGGATTATGGCCACACAAAGACAGTGCAGCACGACATCCCTCTAGTTGATTCCAAGCCTTTTCGGCTCCCTTATCGCAAGATTCCCCCAGCACAGTGGCAAGATGTGAGAAAGTTGTTGATTGAGATGGAGGCTACAGGAGTCATCAGGCCCAGTAAGAGTCCGTATGCTTCACCTGTAGTGCTTGTGACCAAGAAGGACGGCTCTTTAAGGTTGTGTATTGACTACAGAAAGTTAAACTCCTGCAGCACAAGAGACGCCTTCCCCCTGCCCAGAATAGAAGAGGCCCTGGAAGCTCTGGGGCAAGCAAAGTTCTTCTCTACACTGGACCTCACGTCGGGTTACTGGCAGGTGGAGGTGGCGGAGCATGACAAACACAAGACAGCATTCAGCACACCGATGGGGCTGTTTGAGGCCAACAGGATGCCCTTTGGACTGCAGAACGCCCCCTCCACCTTCCAGAGACTCATGACCTGCTGCTTCGGAGATCTGAACTTCACTCACCTGTTGATTTACCTTGATGACCTCATCATATTCTCCAAAACTTTTGATGAGCATCTGGAGAGGCTGCAGCTGGTGTTTGATCGGCTCCAGGAGCATGGCTTGAAGTTAAAACCCTCCAAATGCCAGCTGATGAGGCAGGAAGTGCAGTATCTGGGTCACTTGGTGTCTGCTGAGGGAGTCCGGACAGACCCAGAGAAGATCAACAGGGTTAAGGACTGGGGGAGACCCACAAACCGGAAGGAAGTGCTGCAATTCCTGGGGTTCGGTGGTTATTACCGCCGGTATGTGAGTGGATACGCCGCCCTAGCTGCTCCCTTGTACCGCCTCACTACTGGTGACCCAAGGAAGATGAAAAGAGGCGGGAAGAAAGGTCTGGCACCTGACCCACCCTTCTTGTGGACTTGTGATTGTGAAGAGGCTTTCCAGACCCTGAAAGAAAGGCTGACGACCGCTCCAGTCCTGGGCTATCCTGATTACAGCCTGCCTTTTGTCCTTCAGACGGACGCCTCAGGGGAGGGGCTCGGCGCCGTCTTGGTGCAAGTTCAGAGTGGAGCAGAGAGGGTCATAGCATTCGCCAGCAGGGGTTTGAGTCCAGCTGAGACGAGGTATCCTGCACACAAACTCGAGTTCCTCGCTTTAAAATGGGCGGTGACAGACAAATTCTATGACCACCTCTATGGGCGTAGATTCTCAGTCCAGACAGACAATAACCCTCTTAAATATGTCATGTCCTCTGCAAAGCTAGATGCTACGGGCCAGCGGTGGGTGTCTCGGCTGGCTGCCTTTGACTTCGATGTCCAGTATAGGAGGGGCCAGAGCAACGCTAACGCGGATGCCCTCTCCCGTATGTCCAACCAGGAGGTCACCGAGGTCCTGCAAACGTGCCCCCAGCAGGTGAGGTCCAGTGAGCCCAGGCATGGTGTGGGACAGCCCACACAGGACCCAGTAAACCCCACAGCCAGGAGCACATCTGCCTCAGAGAAACCCCAGTCTGAACCCCCCACACTTAATGAGCCCTACAGAGACATAGGGGTGGAGTCACTGCCTGCCATGACGAGACAGGAGATCCGCGCAGGGCAGAAAGAAGATCCTGTCATCGGCCCTGTCCTGCACTACAAGAGTCTCGACCAGAAGCCGAGCCGCAGCGAGAGGATCAATGGTGGTGGGCAGGTGTGCCTTCTCTTAAAGGAGTGGAGGAGGTTAGTGATCAGAGATGGTATCATGTACCGCCGCATCCGAGACAGCCAAAGGGGAGCAGTGGAGCAGCTAGTACTGCCAGAGAAGCTGCGTGAATCAGTCAAGACGGCTCTTCACAATGACTCAGGGCACTTAGGTTTGGAGAGGACTGTGCAGATGATAAGAGAGAGATTTCATTGGCCACGCATGTTCCAGGAGATAAAGGCTTGGTGTGAGCAGTGTGAGAGGTGCTGCCTGAGAAAGACCCCAACTGCAGGAGTAAAGGCTCCCCTGGTCAGCATTCACAGCAGTGCCCCCATGGAGCTCGTATGTGTGGACTTTCTGACTCTGGAGAGGTCAAAGGGCGGCATAGAAAATGTTCTCATCGTCACTGACCACTTCTCACGCTACGCACAGGCGTACCCCACTAAAGACCAGAAGGCCAACACTGTTGCCAGAGTGCTGTGGAAAAACTTCTTCTGTCGGTTTGGTTTCCCTGCGAAATTGCATGCCGACCAGGGGCGCAATTTTGAAAGTGCTGTTGTGAAGGAGCTGTGTAAGTGTACTGGCATCACCAAGACCCACACAACCCCCTATCACCCCCAGGGCAACGGAACCACTGAAAGGTTTAACCGCACCCTCATGAACATGCTTGGGACACTGGAGCCTCACCTGAAGCCGCGGTGGCATGAATATGTGGATGCAATGACACACGCCTACAACTGCACACGCCATGACTCTACTGGTTACACGCCGTATTACCTGATGTTTGGCAGGCATCCCCGGCTCCTTGTCGACCTGATCTTCGGGCTGCAGACCACTAATGAGCCATGTGAGTATAGTGAGTATGTCCAGACTCTGCATGACTGTCTGTCACAAGCTTATGCCCAGGCCAATCAGACCTCTCACCAAGCCAAGGGACAACAGAAAAAATATTACGACCAGAGAGCAAAGAGTCAAGTCTTCAACCCAGGTGACAGAGTTCTGGTTAAAGTGTGTCATGTGGAGGGGCGGCAGAAACTGGGAGACAAGTGGGAGCCCCGGCCATACATTGTGGTGAAGAAGCAGCCCAGCATTCCTGTGTATGTGGTGCGCTCAGAAAATGGCAACACAGAGAGAGTGGTCCATCGCAATCTCCTCACACAGTGTATGTTTCTTCCAGTCGATCGGGCTGGTGGGATGACAAGAGGAGAGGTAGAACCGGACACAGAGGAGAACATGGAGGATACAGAGAACATGGAGATGGAGAATACAGAGGACATGGGAGAGCAAGCCGGAGAGGAGTCAGACAGAGTGGAGGACTTGGAAGTGGATAACCCGGAGGACAATGTGGAGAAGTGTGTACCTGGGACAATAAATGGACAGTGTGAACACACAGAACTGGAGGAAGTGGATACAGAGACGGGACGAGTGAGTGAAGGAGAGGAGGGACATTTAACAGCCAGGGGCACCAGCCTGCCTCCCAGGCCCAATGTTCCGAGGAGGAACGCGCCGAGAAATCGACGTCCCCCCAAAAAGCTGTCCTGTGAGCTAGGAGTCGTGGAGTCAGAGGAGGATCGGCAGAAGATAGAGAGAGGATGGAAGTTGTGGCAGAGAGCCAAAGCAAGAAGAGCAGCAGGACACATGTAACTTAACACAGCAAAAGCACCCACCTTAATGGGGGGGTACATGCACACATTTTCATCATAAAACACTGCACACCACACTTATTCATTCTTCACATGTTTATTTTGGCAGTTCTCTTTGTTTATGTTTAATAGGTGGTCCTTATTTTGCTTATTTTGTTATGATGACTGAGACGCCATCAATTAAAGAAGGGGTGGATGTAGGGTAGTTGCCTTTTCGCGACCATGGATGGCGCTGTTGTGTTGTTGTTGGTCCTCAGCGGTTTAGCGATTGTGGCCTTTTGGCCTTACAGGCCACCGTTTTGTTGCAGGGATTCGCCCGCGCAAGCGCCATTTTTGTCAGTTGTTTGTTTCTCTGCCGTAAGGTAAGCTGCATAAACGGTGCTCTGTGTAAATGTAAAGTAGGCCTACTTATGTTTTATCCGTATGTTTTGTGGTAGAATGCTAGCCGTAGGTGAATCCTTCTCTTCTTTCTTTTCTTTTTTATACTTATGTCAGTTGTTTGTTTCTCTGCCGTAAGGTTGAACGTTTGAGCTGTGAATGAGAGAAATAAACGGCGGCGTGGTCCGAGCCATAAATCAAGAAAACCATCCGTGTGTCCCTCCTTCCGCACCCCCCCCAACACCTACACCAAACACAACGCAGAGTCCGGGTGTGGAGTGGCGTGAGCTCGCACGGCCTGGGTTACACATGCAACACATCTCCTGTCAACTATAACGGTTGGTTCAAAGGACCAACCCTGTCTCGTCAAAATTACGTTCCCAGAGAACTATTCGGCATAATTACGTTTGTCATAAAACGTATTTTTTCCGCGATTACGTTTTATTGAACGTATTGCAAATACGTTCGTCCTCAGCCTATTTTTGGCCATTTATTAACCTCTAGGATTATGTTAGGTTGAAACGTATCCCAGATAGGTTAAATGTCAACGTATAGCACATTATTGTCATTAAGGCATATCTTCCTTTCAGGGAACGTTGTCATTTAACGTATTTTGTCTGAAAAATGTATCTTGGCCGTGAATACGTTTTATTGAACATATCGCAAATACGTTCGTTGTCAGCCTATTGTTTTGCCATTTATTAACCTCTAGGATTATGTTTGGTTGAAACGTATCCCAGATAGGTTAAATGTCAACGTATAGCACATTATTGTCATTAAGGCATAGGTATCTCCCTTTCAGGGAACGTTTCATTTAACGTATTTTGTCTGAAAAACGTATCTTGGCTGTGGATACGTGTTATTGAACATATCGCAAATACGTTCGTTGTCAACCTATTTTTTGCCATTCATTTACCTCTAGGATTATGTTTGGTTGAAACGTATCCCAAATATGTTAAATGTCAACGTGTAGCACATTATTGTCATTAAGGCATATTTCCCTTTCGGGAAACGTTTCATTGAACGTTATTTTGTCCCTGATTACGTCTTATTGAACATATTGCAAATAGGTTCGTTCTCAACATTTTTGTTGTTCTTTATTTAAGCTACCTCTTGGATTACATAGACTACATTTAATTGAAACGTATCCTTAATAGGCTACGTTAAATTTCGATAACACATTATTGTCAGCATATATAGGCATAGGTCTACCTCTCGGGGAAGCGTACGTTTGATTGTAATGTTAATAGTCCAACGTTATATCAACATGTCACAAGAGGAGAAATTAGCTGCTGACGGGGTAACTGTAGGAGCGGGGGTTGCTTTGTTGATTTCTTTATCTAGGGCTATAGCTGTGGTCAAAGCGGGAAGTGTGCGTTGTCTGGGCAGCTGCCTGAACTGAGCTGCAGGAAATTATGTTCACACGTTTCTTCATTCATTCATGAAGGCTATACCGGTGAACGGTGACGTCAGACTCACGCCCACCTACAAACCAATCAATGTCCAGTATCAGCCTGTCCTCTCGGAAATACGACCACGTAGGTGGTTTGTTCCGCCACAGATTACGACCCATTGGAATTTATCCAAAACGAGCGAACGAGGCCCTCTACATGTGCGGGCAACCCTTTCTCATCAAAATTACGTTCCCAGAGAACTATTCGGCATTCTCAAATACGTTTGTCTAAAAAACGTATTTTGTCCGTGATTACGTTTTATTGAACATATTGTAATGACCTCGCCGGTGACATAACGATGTCGAGTCATTAGTAATTGAAGGAACTTTTAATGGACCAAAACCAGGTCACTGAAACCCGTAACCAACGGCAGAAATCCCACCCAAAACAAACCCCGGTTACCCCGGCAACCACCAACACGGTCTCACTCACGTGCAGGCCCCCACCCTCGTGTTCTTCCAAGGCCCTCCCCCAGCTGACCTAATGATTCGCCACCACACTGATTGACAAGAAGAACATTACAATACATGCACACAGAACAACTGGCATAACGGACAACGAAATACAATGCAACACATAACACACAAACTATTTAACTGTCCCAGGTCGCTACAATATCGTAAATACGAATTCGTTCTCAGCCTATTTTTGCCATTTATTTACCTTGTTACTATGGCAGAATAAAGAATAAATTCATGCATTATCATTCAACTTGAACATGTGTTTTTACAGTATAGAGTTGTGGAGAGGGATGACGTATGTTGGCAAACCCGGAAGTGAGCGTCGCCCTCGGTTCCCTTGACAAAAAGCCAACGGGTTTTCCATTGGATTTTGGATTATTGCAGAAAAATCCTCAACTCCTCAAAAACGGAAAATAAATAAATAAATAAAAATAACCGTGCTCCAAAGAACGAAGTGTAAACCAATGCATTCTGAATGGGAGTGTTTCTCCGATTTTTCCATACTACACAGCGAAATGTAAACCCATGCAAATAAAGACTTCATGGTCATAATAATTTAAATATCATTAATCTGAACCTCAGATTGAAGAGGAACAATGCGGTTTTCGCCCCGGACGTGGAACTACGGACCAGCTCTTCACTCTCGCAAGGATCCTGGAGGGGGCCTGGGAGTATGCCCATCCGGTCTACATGTGTTTTGTGGATCTGGAGAAGGCGTATGACCGGGTCCCCCGGGAGAAACTGTGGGAGGTGCTGCGGGAGTATGGGGTAAGGGGGTCTATCCTCAGGGCCATCCAATCTTTGTACTCCCAAAGCGAGAGCTGTGTTCGTGTTCTCGGCAGCCAGTCAGTTTCGTTCTCAGTGGGTGCTGGTCTCCGCCAGGGCTGCGCCTTGTCACCAATCCTGTTTGTGATATACATGGACAGGATATCGAGGCGTAGTCGTGGTGGGGAGGGGTTGCAGTTCGGTGGTCTGAGGATCTCGTCACTGCTTTTTGCAGATGATGTGGTCCTCATTGGATCATCGGCCTGTGACCTTCAGCACTCACTGGATCGGCTGGCGGCCGAGTGTGAAGCGGCTGGGATGAGGATCAGCACCGCTAAATCTGAGGCCATGACTCTTAGCAGGAAACCGGTGGATTGCTTACTCCGGGTAGGAAATGAGTCCTTAGCCCAGGTGAAGGAGTTCAAGTACCTCGGGGTCTTGTTCGCGAGTGAGGGTACTATGGAGCGTGAGATTGGCCGGAGAATCGGAGCAGCGGGGGCGGTATTGCGTTCGCTTTACCGCACCGTTGTAACGAAAAGAGAGCTGAGCCGCAAGGCAAAGCTCTCGATCTACCGGTCGATCTTCGTTCCTATCCTCACCTATGGTCATGAGGGCTGGGTGATGACCGAAAGGACGAGATCGCGGGTACAAGCGGCCGAGATGAGTTTTCTCAGAAGGGTGGCTGGCGTCTCCCTTAGGGATAGGGTGAGAAGCTCAGCCATCCGTGAGGAACTCGGATTAGAGCCGCTGCTCCTTTACTTAGAAAGGAGTCAGCTGAGGTGGTTCGGGCATCTGGTAAGGATGCCCACTGGGCGCCTTCCTTGGGAGGTGTTTCAGGCACGTCCAGTGGGGAGGAGACCTCGGGGAAGACCCAGGACTAGGTGGAGAGATTATATCTCAACACTGGCCTGGGAACGCCTCGGGATCCCCCCGTCAGAGCTGGTCAATGTGGCCCGGGAAAGGGAAGTCTGGGGCCCCCTGCTTGAGCTGCTCCCCCCGCGACCCGACCCCGGATAAGCGGATGACGATGAGGATGATGATGAGGATAATCTACTACTGAGTGTGTAGGGAGGTATTCTATTTTTTTCAACGGGGCTGAATCCAGTCACTTGACCGTCATGGTTGCTATGGTCAGTGGTGTAGTCTACGTGATACGCAGGTATACGCCGTATACCCACTAGGAACGCACCAGGATTTGCGTATACCCATTTAAAAATGTGCACGGATACGTATCAATCGTCTTGTGACAGATCTTTCACTTCTGTGTTTATTTTTCGCAAATACCGGTTGGGTATAACTGCAATAAAATACTTTTAGCAGGGGAAGTTATCTCCTACATTCACCATTCATGGCTCTGCCATGTCTCTGTTACGAAGCGCGAAGCTGCCCCTGCATCTCTGCACGTTAGTTGGCGGGCCGAGCCCCTCCTTCTCGCGTGTGTGTGCGCGTTTGTGTGCGCGCGTGTGTGCGTGCGTGTCCACTCCAGTCCTCCCATATTAATGTGTAAACCACATAACAAGTAGTCAACAGAAGACAATGTTTTAATCCCACTTTGTATCTCCTTGTTACTTTTAGATGAGAACCCCTGGCCAGCCTTTCGGACTGGGTGTCAGGCTAGGGAATTTAAAAACAGGCATCCTTGGTTAGAGTGGAGGGAAAAAAAGTTCGGTAAATGTCAGCTGGTATACACAATTGAAATTCATAATGTTAATCACTAAGCAAATGAGAGTATAGCTAATTCATGGTCATTTTTAAGGTGCACTAATTTCACACTTTTACACAATTCAATTACTGTATGGTATGTTAGATAACAACAGTAAGGGCCCTTACATAGTCGACGCGAGCGACGCGCGTAAACGACGTGAGTGTCGCGAGCGTCGCGCTTCCTTTCATAGTCTACACAGCATACGCGAACGTCGCGGGCAATGCATGACATGCAATACACCACTCACGCCATAGGTGGCAGCAGAGTCACCGGTGTTTTCGCGGGGGGACGTTCCAGGTGACGTTCCGATCAAAGTGGCTACGGAAGACGAGTGATGAAGCGCAGAGATAGGCGGTGGTATGTGTGCCCTTTAAATACCACACGAGATCAGGATGGGGAATTTGTTTCTCTGGTGCTTCCAATGCGAAGCATGGACGAGGAGAGGCATTTCCAGTATTTTCGGATGTTTGATCTCCTTTCGCGAGTCATCCGATATCTTCCAGACTCACCAAAACCGGCCCTTGTCAGGGAGCAGCTGGGAGATTATTTTTTGTCAGATGCTGGCGTGTTTCCCCACCAGTACAATGTGCTACGATTGGGTATGCGCACTGACCAATAAATGTATATACATTGGTCACTTGGAAGCATGACTTTTGATTCATTAGTTATCATGTTACACAAGTTACCTAATTTGGTTTACGTCAAACTCATTCATTCATATCCATATAAAATGTTTATACAACGAGCTATTGCCTTGACAGATGAATGAATTATTTAAGTGTAGGCCTATAGCCAAAGGCTTTAAGCTATAGCGGATAATGTCCACAGAAAATATATGGTAGGCAACATTATAAGAGAAAAGGGGTTTATTTATCAAATACAGAAAATAGTCCCACCATACAAGCACACATTTTTCATTCACTACACACTCACGCTTTCAAATTTCATGAGGCTTCTGAACTTATGTTTCACACAGAACATGAACATTTATGTTTCACATAGAACGTGAACACAAAACATTACGTAATTAATTCAAATAGGCTAATTCTAAAACAAATAAGGCCAGCAATAGAACGAATATCGGGTGACAAGAAGATCATTAAAATGGCTCACAATCCCGCATCAGCTGTCTGATGTCGCGCATCAAAATAGCACTTTGACCCTGTGGAAGGGTTCGCATAAATTGGCACAGATAATTAGTAAAAGAGACGTCAAGTCATTCTTATCACGTTCCCGCATCCTCTCATATGTTCTTCTGTAAATATAACCTATAGTAGTAATAATGTACAATATTTGCAGTATCGCCCCCACCGACAACGCTTGGTATTGGATGGATCGGCGCGTCGCGTATCAAAAATTTGGAGGACGCGTTTTGCTACGCTTCGACGCTTAATGGCGGCCGAAGCGTCGTGTCGCGTAGCCTTTTGGACGCGTAAGCGTAGCGTTGCGTCGACTATGTAAGGGCCCTAAGAGCTCAAATTAGAGCAATTGAAAGAGTGAAACATTAGTCTCCTGTCATCTCCTTCTCATGCACCGGTTAGCCATGGTTGTAAACAGTTCATTCAATTATTTTGAGTAGATTTTGTCCTTGTTTAGCATGTGCTATTGCTACTATAGATATACAAAGGACAACTTGTCATTTTTGTGTTCTGTTTGTTCATACTGTTATTAAAACTGATAAACCTACTCAGCTTTCCATGATTGTTGATAATCGTTATACTCTTAAATCAGCGGGTTGTAGACCCCTCCGTTGGTGAGTGTGGTGCGACACCCCATAAGCGCCACACACGTACACGTACCGGTGGGACGGGTTTGTACGAGGCTGGGAGGGAATCATCACAGTATACCTACTACAATAAAATAGACTACACCACTGGCTATGGTGGTTGCTATCGACCGCCCCCTCTAATACTCGTGGCTCTAAAAACCACGCGGCAAAGGAGCTGCCGTCAATTGGGTTGTTTTTGCCGTAAACTAGGGTCCGATGGTTGAAAAATAGACAGATATTCCAAGGTATCCTTAAAAGGCAGCTTGGATGTGTTTATTTTCTGCAGTTTAGACTTCTTCTATAACTAATTTCTGAAAGCAAAACACCAAGCTCATTGATTTAACGAGGGAGGGTTATTTGAAACAATTTATTAAATAAATATTTGTGAAAGGTCATTCCTTCTCCTGATTTTACTTCCTATTTATGTCTAGGGTAAACCCCTACTGTCCACAAGCATCCCCCCCTCCCCATATGGATTTGGAGAATTGTTGCCACGTCCCAGTGGTGGAGGTATCATATATATATGAAAGAGGGCATTCAATTATAGCCTAATGATCAATTAGGAGGCCGAAGCCCTAAAGGAAGTGATGCAATAGGTGACTGAGTCGACAACATTTAAGTAAGCTGTAAAGCGTCTCTTGTATATCAAAGGGGGTCTCAAAGGACGCATAAGCTTCAACCTGTGGCTCCATACAGGAAATGACTCAGCAAGTGCTCCATCTCGTTGCAACTCACCCAGCGACTCGCTTGCAAGATTTTGGCCTGAAGTTCTTCCCAGACCTACACCCTAGCCATCCAACATGCATATCTGAGAATCAGGCCTCTCTTTAATAATGACAAAAAGTTATGAGAGAAACACACATTAACTTTTTGTTATCTCATAAGCGGCGTGGTGCCGGCTCCTTTTGACCTTTTGACCCCCGACTTCAAAAACGTGGCCACAGGCCAGCTGTGTCTACACACCTTTAGCCACAAATGTACACCTCCATCCCACAAAAAATGGGGACTAGAAACTAACCTCTGTCTTATGTACATTTACTGTACTGTTGGAGGTCACGCCCCTTTGCCGACCTTTTCGAGATAGCTAGGGATACTAAAATGTTTACACACATTTCCCGGGGCCCCGTGAACGACATATCCGAGATTTGGAGTTCTAGCCCTTAGAGAAAAAAAGTTTTCCCAAATGGAGTGTCATTTGGACAAAGCCCCTCAGAAGTGTAGCCTGCAAGACCTAATGGTTCAGAATGTGGTGGAAAAACAGTTTTTGAGATAGGAAGGTCCGACCGCCCTGAAATTTTAATACCTTATTCTAGGGCCTAACAGGCACCTCCACACCGAAACTTGGCCCGGTCGGACCCCGAGGGCAGGAAGGGGGGGCCTGCCCTCGGGGTCTGACCGGGCCAAGTTTCGGGCAGGAAGGGCCCCCCCTTCCTGCCCTCGGGGTCCGACCGGGCCAAGTTTCGGTGTGGAGGTCCCTGTTAGGCCCTGTTGGGCTTTGTCCAAATGACACTCCATTTGGGAAAACTTTTTTTCTCTAAGGGCTAGAACTCCAAATCTCGGATATGTCGTTCACGGGGCCCCGGGAAATGTGTGTAAACATTTTAGCATCCCTAGCTATCTCGAAAAGAACGGCAAAGGGGCGTGACCTCCAACAGTACAGTAAATGTACATAAGACAGAGGTTAGTTTCTAGTCCCCATTTTTTGTGGGATGGAGGTGTACATTTGTGGCTAAAGGTGTGTAGACACAGCTGGCCTGTGGCCACGTTTTTGAAGTCGGGGGTCAAAAGGTCAAAAGGAGCCGGCACCACGCCGCTTATGAGATAACAAAAAGTTAATGTGTGTTTCTCTCATAACTTTTTGTCATTATTAAAGAGAGGCCTGATTCTCAGATATGCATGTTGGATGGCTAGGGTGTAGGTCTGGGAAGAACTTCAGGCCAAAATCTTGCAAGCGAGCCGCTGGGTGAGTTGCAACGAGATGGAGCACTTGCTGAGTCATTTCCTGTATGGAGCCACAGGTTGAAGCTTATGCGTCCTTTGAGACCCCCTTTGATATACAAGAGACGCTTTACAGCTTACTTAAATGTTGTCGACTCAGTCACCTATTGCATCACTTCCTTTAGGGCTTCGGCCTCCTAATTGATCATTAGGCTATAATCAGTGGTGTAGTCTATTTTATTGTAGTAGGTATACTGTGATGATTCCCTCCCAGCCTCGTACAAACCCGTCCCACCGGTACGTGTACGTGTGTGGCGCTTATGGGGTGTCGCACCACACTCACCAACGGAGGGGTCTACAACCCGCTGATTTAAGAGTATAACGATTATCAACAATCATGGAAAGCTGAGTAGGTTTATCAGTTTTAATAACAGTATGAACAAACAGAACACAAAAATGACAAGTTGTCCTTTGTATATCTATAGTAGCAATAGCACATGCTAAACAAGGACAAAATCTACTCAAAATAATTGAATGAACTGTTTACAACCATGGCTAACCGGTGCATGAGAAGGAGATGACAGGAGACTAATGTTTCACTCTTTCAATTGCTCTAATTTGAGCTCTTTACTGTTGTTATCTAACATACCATACAGTAATTGAATTGTGTAAAAGTGTGAAATTAGTGCACCTTAAAAATGACCATGAATTAGCTATACTCTCATTTGCTTAGTGATTAACATTATGAATTTCAATTGTGTATACCAGCTGACATTTACCGAACTTTTTTTCCCTCCACTCTAACCAAGGATGCCTGTTTTTAAATTCCCTAGCCTGACACCCAGTCCGAAAGGCTGGCCAGGGGTTCTCATCTAAAAGTAACAAGGAGATACAAAGTGGGATTAAAACATTGTCTTCTGTTGACTACTTGTTATGTGGTTTACACATTAATATGTGAGGACTGGAGTGGACACGCACGCACACACGCGCGCACACACACGCGCACACACACGCGAGAAGGAGGGGCTCGGCCCGCCAACTAACGTGCAGAGATGCAGGGGCAGCTTCGCGCTTCGTAACAGAGACATGGCAGAGCCCTAGCGCGCAGGGGGAATTTTATGAATGGTGAATGTAGGAGATAACTTCCCCTGCTAAAAGTATTTTATTGCAGTTATACCCAACCGGTATTTGCGAAAAATAAACACAGAAGTGAAAGATCTGTCACAAGACGATTGATACGTATCCGTGCACATTTTTAAATGGGTATACGCAAATCCTGGTGCGCTCCTAGTGGGTATACGGCGTATACCTGCGTATCACGTAGACTACACCACTGGCTATAATTGAATGCCCTCTTTCATATATATATGATACCTCCACCACTGGGACGTGGCAACAATTCTCCAAATCCATATGGGGAGGGGGGGATGCTTGTGGACAGTAGGGGTTTACCCTAGACATAAATAGGAAGTAAAATCAGGAGAAGGAATGACCTCTCACAAATATTTATTTAATAAATTGTTTCAAATAACCCTCCCTCGTTAAATCAATGAGCTTGGTGTTTTGCTTTCAGAAATTAGTTATAGAAGAAGTCTAAACTGCAGAAAATAAACACATCCAAGCTGCCTTTTAAGGATACCTTGGAATATCAGTCTATTTTTCAACCATCGGACCCTAGTTTACGACAAAAACAACCCAATTGACGGCAGCTCCTTTGCTTTGGTTTTTTGAGCCACGAGTATTAGAGGGGGCGTTCGATAGCAACCACCATAGCAACCATGACGGTCAAGTGACTGGATTCAGCCCCGTTGAAAAAAATAGAATACCTCCCTACACACTCAGTAGTAGATTAATGATATTATTATGACCATGAAGTCTTTATTTGCATGGGTTTACATTTCGCTGTGTAGCATGGAAAAATCGGAGAAACACTCCCATTCAGAATGCATTGGTTTACACTTCGTTCTTTGGAGCACCGTTATTTTTATTTATTTATTTATTTTCCGTTTTTGAGGAGTTGAGGATTTTTCTGCAATAATCCAAAATCCAATGGAAAACCCGTTGGCTTTTTGTCAAGGGAACCGAGGGCGACGCTCACTTCCGGGTTTGCCAACATACGTCATCCCTCTCCACAACTCTATACTGTAAAAACACATGTTCAAGTTGAATGATAATGCATGAATTTATTCTTTATTCTGCCATAGTAACAAGGTAAATAAATGGCAAAAATAGGCTGAGAACGAATTCGTATTTACGATATTGTAGAGACCCTGGGACAGTTAAATAGTTTGTGTGTTATGCGTTGCATTGTATTTCGTTGTCCGTTATGCCAGTTGTTCTGTGTGCATGTATTGTAATGTTCTTCTTGTCAATCAGTGTGGGGGCGAATCATTAGGTCAGCTTGGGGAGGGCCTTGGAAGAACACGAGGGTGGGGGCCTGCACGTGAGTGAGACCGTGTTGGTGGTTGCCGGGGTAACCGGGGTTTGTTTTGGGTGGGATTTCTGCCGTCGGTTACTGGTTTCAGTGACCTGGTTTTGGTCCATTAAAAGTTCCTTCAATTACTAATGACTCGACATCGTTATGTCACCGGCGAGGTCATTACAATATGTTCAATAAAACGTAATCACGGACAAAATATGTTTTTTAGACAAACGTATTTGAGAATGCCGAATAGTTCTCTGGGAACGTAATGTTGATGAGAAAGGGTTGCCCGCACATGTAGAGGGCCTCGTTCGCTCGTTTTGGATAAATTCCAATGGGTCGTAATCTGTGGCGGAACAAACCACCTACGTGGTCGTATTTCCGAGAGGACAGGCTGATACTGGACATTGATTGGTTTGTAGGTGGGCGTGAGTCTGACGTCACCGTTCACCGGTATAGCCTTCATGAATGAATGAATGAAGAAACGTGTGAACATAATTTCCTGCAGCTCAGTTCAGGCAGCTGCCCAGACAACGCACACTTCCCGCTTTGACCACAGCTATAGCCCTAGATAAAGAAATCAACAAAGCAACCCCCGCTCCTACAGTTACCCCGTCAGCAGCTAATTTCTCCTCTTGTGACATGTTGATATAACGTTGGACTATTAACATTACAATCAAACGTACGCTTCCCCGAGAGGTAGACCTATGCCTATATGCTGACAATAATGTGTTATCGAAATTTAACGTAGCCTATTAAGGATACGTTTCAATTAAATGTAGTCTATGTAATCCAAGAGGTAGCTTAAATAAAGAACAACAAAAATGTTGAGAACGAACCTATTTGCAATATGTTCAATAAGACGTAATCAGGGACAAAATAACGTTCAATGAAACGTTTCCCGAAAGGGAAATATGCCTTAATGACAATAATGTGCTACACGTTGACATTTAACATATTTGGGATACGTTTCAACCAAACATAATCCTAGAGGTAAATGAATGGCAAAAAATAGGTTGACAACGAACGTATTTGCGATATGTTCAATAACACGTATCCACAGCCAAGATACGTTTTTCAGACAAAATACGTTCAATGAAACGTTCCCTGAAAGGGAGATACCTATGCCTTAATGACAATAATGTGCTATACGTTGACATTTAACCTATCTGGGATACGTTTCAACCAAACATAATCCTAGAGGTTAATAAATGGCAAAACAATAGGCTGACAACGAACGTATTTGCGATATGTTCAATAAAACGTATTCACGGCCAAGATACATTTTTCAGACAAAATACGTTAAATGAAACGTTCCCTGAAAGGAAGACATGCCTTAATGACAAAAATGTGCTATACGTTGACATTTAACCTATCTGGGATACGTTTCAACCTAACATAATCCTAGAGGTTAATAAATGGCCAAAAATAGGCTGAGGACGAACGTATTTGCAATACGTTCAATAAAACGTAATCGCGGAAAAAATACGTTTTATGACAAACGTAATTGAGAATGCCGAATAGTTCTCTGGGAACGTAATTTTGACGAGACAGGGTTGGTTCAGGCAGCCGCCCAGACAACGCACACTTCCCGCTTTGACCACAGCTATAGCCCTAAATAAAGAAATCAACAAAGCAACCCCCGCTCCTACAGTTACCCCGTCAGCAGCTAATTTCTCCTCTTGTGAAATGTTGATATAACGTTGGACTATTAACATTACAATCAAACGTACGCTTCCCCGAGAGGTAGACCTATGCCTATATGCTGACAATAATGTGTTATCGAAATTTAACGTAGCCTATTAAGGATACGTTTCAATTAAATGTAGCCTATGTAATCCAAGAGGTAGTTTAAATAAAGAACAACAAAAATGTTGAGAACGAACCTATTTGCAATATGTTCAATAAGACGTAATCAGGGACAAAGTAACGTTCAATGAAACGTTTCCCGAAAGGGAAATATGCCTTAATGACAATAATGTGCTACACGTTGACATTTAACATATTTGGGATACGTTTCAACCAAACATAATCCTAGAGGTATATGAATGGCAAAAAATAGGTTGACAACGAACGTACTTGCGATATGTTCAATAACACGTATCCACAGCCAAGATACGTTTTTCAGACAAAATACGTTAAATGAAACGTTCCCTGAAAGGGAGATACCTATGCCTTAATGACAATAATGTGCTATACGTTGACATTTAACCTATCTGGGATACGTTTCAACCAAACATAATCCTAGAGGTCAATAAATGGCAAAACAATAGGCTGACAACGAACGTATTTGCGATATGTTCAATAAAACGTATTCACGGCCAAGATACATTTTTCAGACAAAATACGTTAAATGAAACGTTCCCTGAAATTAAGATATGCCTTAATGACAATAATGTGCTATACGTTTACATTTAACCTATCTGGGATACGTTTCAACCAAACATAATCCTAGAGGTTAATAAATGGCCAAAAATAGGCTGAGGACGAACGTATTTGCAATACGTTCAATAAAACGTAGTCGCGGAAAAAATACGTTTTGTGACAAACGTAATTGAGAATGCCGAATAGTTCTCTGGGAACGTAATTTTGACGAGACACCACAGCACTCAGACAGACAGGCATACAGAGAGACGGACTGACAAACAGACAGAGAGAGATGGATAAGAAGACAGAGAGAGACATGGACAAATATAAAGACATTAAGAGATTCAGAAAATGAAGAGAAAGGGAGTGAGCGAGCGATTGAGAGCGAGACAGAGATATTTCAATTGCCAAATGGTGCATGAATTGACTGCGATAGGTGGATGAGAAAGAGAGAGTAAAGAGAGAGAGAGCAGAAATAGAGAGTGAGAGCAAGTGGTGAAAAGGTTAGACGGATAGCATTCCCCCCCGGCTTTGTCTCCTGCACCAAAACGTATAATGCTCTGTCCCACTTTTATCTTCTATTCTGTTTCAACGCTTCCTGTTCACTATTCCTGGGGCGGCAGTAGCTCAGGAGGTAGAGCGGGTTTCTCCTCTTGTGAAATGTTGATATAACGTTGGACTATTAACATTACAATCAAACGTACGCTTCCCCGAGAGGTAGACCTATGCCTATATGCTGACAATAATGTGTTATCGAAATTTAACGTAGCCTATTAAGGATACGTTTCAATTAAATGTAGCCTATGTAATCCAAGAGGTAGCTTAAATAAAGAACAA
This sequence comes from Gadus morhua, assembly GCF_902167405.1. Taxonomy (NCBI): domain Eukaryota; kingdom Metazoa; phylum Chordata; class Actinopteri; order Gadiformes; family Gadidae; genus Gadus; species Gadus morhua. Next base: position 17,135,899 of record NC_044059.1, on the reverse strand, counting down.
CAAAAATGTTGAGAACGAACCTATTTGCAATATGTTCAATAAGACGTAATCAGGGACAAAGTAACGTTCAATGAAACGTTTCCCGAAAGGGAAATATGCCTTAATGACAATAATGTGCTACACGTTGACATTTAACATATTTGGGATACGTTTCAACCAAACATAATCCTAGAGGTATATGAATGGCAAAAAATAGGTTGACAACGAACGTACTTGCGATATGTTCAATAACACGTATCCACAGCCAAGATACGTTTTTCAGACAAAATACGTTAAATGAAACGTTCCCTGAAAGGGAGATACCTATGCCTTAATGACAATAATGTGCTATACGTTGACATTTAACCTATCTGGGATACGTTTCAACCAAACATAATCCTAGAGGTCAATAAATGGCAAAACAATAGGCTGACAACGAACGTATTTGCGATATGTTCAATAAAACGTATTCACGGCCAAGATACATTTTTCAGACAAAATACGTTAAATGAAACGTTCCCTGAAATTAAGATATGCCTTAATGACAATAATGTGCTATACGTTTACATTTAACCTATCTGGGATACGTTTCAACCAAACATAATCCTAGAGGTTAATAAATGGCCAAAAATAGGCTGAGGACGAACGTATTTGCAATACGTTCAATAAAACGTAGTCGCGGAAAAAATACGTTTTGTGACAAACGTAATTGAGAATGCCGAATAGTTCTCTGGGAACGTAATTTTGACGAGACACCACAGCACTCAGACAGACAGGCATACAGAGAGACGGACTGACAAACAGACAGAGAGAGATGGATAAGAAGACAGAGAGAGACATGGACAAATATAAAGACATTAAGAGATTCAGAAAATGAAGAGAAAGGGAGTGAGCGAGCGATTGAGAGCGAGACAGAGATATTTCAATTGCCAAATGGTGCATGAATTGACTGCGATAGGTGGATGAGAAAGAGAGAGTAAAGAGAGAGAGAGCAGAAATAGAGAGTGAGAGCAAGTGGTGAAAAGGTTAGACGGATAGCATTCCCCCCCGGCTTTGTCTCCTGCACCAAAACGTATAATGCTCTGTCCCACTTTTATCTTCTATTCTGTTTCAACGCTTCCTGTTCACTATTCCTGGGGCGGCAGTAGCTCAGGAGGTAGAGCGGGTTGGCTGGTAACCTGAAGGTTGTTGGTTCGATCCCCGGCTCCTCCTAGCTGAGTGTCGATGTGTCCTTGAGCAAGGCACCGAACCCTGACTGTTAGCTCCCGACGAGCTGGCTGTCGCCTTGCATGGTTGACTCCGCCGTCGGTGTGTGAATGTGTGCGTGAATGTGAGGCAATATTTTAAAGCGCTTTGAGTGGCCAATGGTTAGAAAAGTACTATATAAATGCAGTCCATTTACATTTACTATTCCTCTGTTCCTCCTCTCTCTCTGTCTCTCTGAAAACCGTATCG
>NC_044059.1:17129465-17131965 GCF_902167405.1 Gadus morhua | reverse complement strand
GTGTGTGTGTGTGTGTGTGTGTGTGTGTGTGTGTGTGTGTGTGTGTCCTTGTCTGTGTCTGTGTGTCTGTTGATGTGTGCCTATGTGTTTGTGTGTGTGTCTGAGTGTGGGGGAGGGCGATTGGCTTTGACCTTTACAGCCTTCAATAGGAGCTCAGGACGAGAAGAGAAATCCTGCTGTCTTGTTCTTGCCTAGTCTCTCACACTGGTTCTTTGTCATATTTTGAAGCCAATACAGCGTCTGGGCTGCAAAACATAGAAATACAGCTGTACATGACCTGCGCATACGCATCCGCGTCAAGTGTTCACATGCCGTTGCACACACCCAACCCGGCAGCAAAACAGAAATAGGTTCCAGTCCTGCCCTGGCCCCTCATTTCAATTTCCCCCTAAAAGGTCAGCCCTTAGCATTAACGTCACACACACTGTATTCATCTCCCCTGTCTTCTAGCGCCCCCGGATTGTCTTTGAATACCTCATGCTCGTGCCAGGCGTGAATCTCTTTTTTATTCTTCAAGCCTTTTTTTTATTTTGTCCATTAAACATTTTAGAATGGATATTGGGTCATTTCTAAGCTGTGCAGTCTGTACTGTTTATACCAATAATACACTATTTGTACTCAATAGAGTTTATATTATGTACTGCTTGTCCAATGTATAGCCACTGTGAATAGTGTATGTTGTGTGCTGAATCTTTACTATGTACCATACTGTGTATGGAGTTTACTATGTATATTGTGTTCTGTTTGTACTTTATGTATTCTGTACTGAGAATCATTTGTGCTGTGCCCCTCCTGGGATTCATTTCTCATTTTCTCTCAGGTTGAGAGCCCTTGAGGAAATCTCCCTACATTTCTAAAATTATCGTAAATTCTGCAGCTTATTCACTTGATCTCCTGCCGAAGTTCCATAACAGACAAGATACAAGAGAGAGAGAGAGAGAGAGAGAGAGAGAGAGAGAGAGAGAGAGAGAATTAACTAGTTAACTATATTAACTATTGATTAGAAAGGAATTAACTGCAAAAAGCCTGAATCTCTCCTGTTCCTTTCCCTCCTCAGAAAGCAGGTGTAACCTCCCTGTTTGGACGTGGTGGAGGGGAATCAGAAAGATGCTCCTTAAAGGAGCGCTGCTGTCGAGATGCATCAGGAAGGTCCTCCTGAGCACTGCACAATGTGTGCTAATTTAAGACACCAGACCAGGGAATAAGGAAACATAACATGATTTTTGCCAAATAGCCCAAGGCTAAAGTCAAGGCTGATAAAAGAGGGGTGTGTGGGAGGGATGTTTGTAAGATCTCACATTGAAACTCACCATCAGATGTGTTTTACACTGACATGAGAAGTATCACATTCCAAAAGATGCAGCTCCACTTGGCCTTTAATTACCTATTATCAGAGGTGTCAAGTAACTAAGTACAAATACTTCGTTACCTTACTTAAGTAGAAATTTTGGGTATCTATACTTTACTGGAGTAATTATTTTTCAGCCTACTTTTTACTTCTACTTCTTAAATTTTCACGCACTTATCTGTACTTTCTACTCCTTACTTTTTAAAAATGGCCTCGTTACTCCCATTTATTTTCGGCTTGTTTTTATTCCGCCGGCGTTGAAAAAAACCTATCCAGATAATTTGCGCCATTGGATAGAGTGAATTTGATTGGTTGGATGAGAATAGAAACATATACAATTCTGACACCTTATTGGTTTATACGCGATCCATGGCACCTGCGCATGACCAGAGCCCGTCTACATTCCCCGACATGACATAAATCGCGCCACATTCCAGCTATGAAATAGCAGACGATGAGCGAAATGTCCCAACCAAGCACCAGTGAGGAGGTTGGTAGCCAAGAAGACCAGCCAACCCTTCTACATCCCTGGCCGTACCTGGAAGAATTTTTTGAGATGGTTGGATGCAAAAACGACTCAGTTCTTACTCGTTACATCTTAAATTCCTGCAGCTAAGCTTGGAACATAGCCTACTAGCTGCAGTATGTTCCAATAAAGGCTTTTGATAACATGCCTCTGAAGTTCTACTTTTTGCACCATTCCAATACTTACAGGGAACTAGTCATCATATCTTCCGCTCCATGAAACACATGTTAATGCTCAGTAGTACACATATTCTTTAATGTATTTGCATTGTACTAATATGCATTCATTTTCAATGGGTATAAATGTGTCTGAAACAGGTGCATCCCAATTTTTTCAACATTAACATTATAGTCATTAGATGGCCTTTAGAAAAAGGTTTTTTGGGGGGAAGTGGCTGTGTGTGTCACTAATTCACAGATGGGATAAATGCAGTGACCAAATTCTTTGTATGTGTGAGCATACTAGGCAAAAAAAGCTGATTGTAATTCTATAGGCCCCTGTGGCACGGCCTACGCTTTTGTCCTTGATGGCATTTTTTTCCCCTTGCATTACTTTACTTTATTACTTTAAGTAGTTTTGAAACCAGTACTTTTATACTTTTACTTAAGTAAAAAGCTTGACTTGAT